>NW_024704825.1:187875-220956 GCF_018977255.1 Callorhinchus milii
CCTCACTCTGACCATTTCCCCCCCCTCCTCCCTCCCATTCCCTCCCCTCACACTGACCATTCTCCCCCTCCTGCTCCCTCCCTCCCTCCCCCCCCGACCATTCCCCCCTCCTCGCTCCCCTCCCCTCCTCCCCTGACCATTCCCCTCCTCGCTCCCTCCCTCCTCTCCCCTCACCCTGACCATCTGCCCCGCTGCTCGGGTCCGACTCAACTGTACAGCGCTTTGGGCCGTCCTCCCAACATGAAAGCGCTCTATAAATGGAATCTTGTTGTTGTTGTTGTTGTGGATCTGGAGGGCGTTAAGAGCAGATTGACCAGAATGAGACCGGGGCTTAAAGGGTTGAATAACAAGGACGAGTTGCACGGACTTGGTCTCTATCCTCCTAAATTCAGAATGTTGAGAGCTGATCCGATGGAGGCGATTAAAATAACCTGGTCATTCGGTAGCGCAGATACAGACAAACTATTTGCTTCTGGTGAGGAATCCAGGACAAGGGTATAAATCTGAAAATCAAAGCCAGACCAGTGAGGAGTGAGATCAGGAGACAGTTTGTCACCCAAAGATCTCTCTCTCTCTCTCTCTCTGTCTCTCTCACACACACACACACATACACACTGTGGATCCATTCAGGTTGGGTCGTTAAGTATTTGTCAGGTATTAAGGGATTAGCGGCAAAGAGCGGGCGCCTGGACTTCAGGTACAGAACAGACGTGATCTTAGATAATGTGGGAACAGGCTCGAGCGGCCGCTTCTACGTCTGTTTCTATGTCGCATTCAGGATTTAAGCAGGACTTACACGTTTACTAAACAGCACTTAGTCATAAACGTACTAACATTTCTCGCCCTCCACGGTTGGCGTCGGTGAGGAGACAGAGGGTTTGCAGTCGACGACCGAAGCTCCGGCTTTTTTGTTCGGCATCTGACTCACTGTTTGTACCGAAAGACAGGAAACCAGACCGCAGGGGGACGTGTAGAAGCTGAACTCACAGCCTCCGGTCCCTCTCGGCTGCCGACAGTCACGGCCCGAGAGCAAAGGGCAAAAAACAACATGGGAATCCAACACCGCTCAGATGTACCGTCGACGCACAGCGACAGCTCGAACCGGGGCCGTTTGTTTCGCTGACCACCAGACGGCTGAGAATGTAGGTTTGGCGTCGATGCTGTTCGTTTGACCGCGTAGTGTTGAGGTTACGTGCGTTCCCCAAATCGGGGCGTAACTCGCACACGGCCCTGATCCGCAGTTTATATCTTTATTAAGCACATAAACAGCAGCGTTTCCTCAAAACGAACCACTTCCTCTCGGGGCCTTCAGTGAGACGCATTTAACCAGTCACTGACTGGAACCCAGAGACGCACAGACAGAGAGAGAGAGAGAGACACAGACAGACACACCACAGACAGCGAGAGGGAGACGCAGACACAGAAATACACACACACACAGGGACAGAGAGAGTGAGAGAAAGAGAGATACAGACGCAGAGAGTGACACAGAGGCAAACTCAGAAAACATAGCGACAGACAGAGATCAACCCACAGAGAGAGAGAGACACACAGAGAGAGACACAGATACAGACACAAGACGCGGAATGTGAGATACAGATAGACATACAGACGCAGAGAGAACTAACGCGTCTCAACGCACACACACGCCCGCACACACGGAGTTGCGCAGATACACACAGACAGAGAGAGAGACACACATACACAGAGGGAGAGATACCCTCGCTCCTCCCTACCTCTGCGACCTGCTCACTGCACCCCCTATGCCCCCCCCCTCCCCACCAACACCCGCTGCCTCCAGATGTCTGTCTCCGGCCTCCAACATGCCCTTCGCTCCACTGTCGACGGCGGTGCCTTCGGTCACGAGTCCCCTAACTCAATCCCTCCGCCTCGCCCCGTCCCGCTACAACATTCAGCTCCTCCTTAAAGACCTTTCCTTTCTGATGGCGTTGACCGTCACCCCCTCCCTCCCGCTCCACCCCGGCTCGGGGTCAGGCTCCACCACGCAACACACGAGGTCTCCAGGACCGCACCCCCGCGTGACTGGCGCTGCGCGAACGCAAGTTGTTCTTGTGGAGGTTGCGTTAATAATAATAATAATAATAATAATCCTTGCATTTGATATAGCGCTTTTCACGTCGGGAGGACGTCCCAAAGCGCTTCACAGAATAGACTAAAGTGAATTGACTGTATATTTGTGGTCGAACGCGGCAGCCAATTGCGCACAGCAATGTCCCACAAACAGTCGTAGATTGAAAATGACCAATTTATTATTGTTTTTGGTTTTTGGAGGATTATTATTAGGCTCTGTGTGGAGTAAGGAAACTTGCCCAAGGTTTCGCCCTCTGCCTGGAAAGCTACAGGGGCTCCACCAACCTGCCGATGTCAAGTGACCTGGCGATGAGGTTGAACGTTAAGGTCAATGATGCCCTGAGCCTACCTTGGGCAGATCTCTGTGTCCAGTCGCTGACGGGGTGGTTCGGCCTCAGACACAGTCACCTACAAAGCCTCCGTCCGGCCGCTGCCCGGCTTCTTGTGGCACGACTTTCTCTCCGACGCCGTTGGTCTCCAGTTCATCGCCGTGAGCTTGAAACCACTGATTGGTTGGGAGGAAGAGAAGCCTTCAGCGGACAACCTCCTCCTGCCATCTTAGACACCTGCCACCCACCCCCACCCACCACCACCACCGCCCCCCACAACACAACCCACCCCCAACCCCTCACGGTTAGAGTCCAGCCGTTAACCCAAACCACAACCTCTGGTTCCCCGAGTCTCGACTCTTGCCAACCTATGCCCGATACCCTCCGGAATTGAGTAAGCAGGAAGGCATCCCTCCAGGGAGAGAAGCCCATTCCGACAAATCTCTCCCCGGGATGTGCATTGACGCGGGAGGGATATGTGTGGAATTCTCAGCTTGAGTTGGATATTCCCAAGGAAGCTGACGGGTTCCCACATTTGTCGGACGCCCCGACCGGTCACCCTGATGGGCTCGCGTGTGCGTCAGGCACACTCGGGTGGTAGGGTGAGGGTGGAGGGCCATCTGGGAAGTGGTTCTCGAGCTGCGTTGGGCCTCGGGCTGCCATACGGACCCCCTGATATAAACCCGCAGCTGATGGTCCGGAGCGGATGGATGATTTAATGCTGCTGGGGTCACACACGGCCCTGGACAGGGTGAGCAAACAGTGCGAGTACTGCCCTTCCCCCACACCACCAACCCCCCACCACCACACACACACTGCCCTCCCTATGTCTACTCACACTCACTCACTCTCACTCCCAGACTCACACTCACTCACATAATCACAGACTCTCTCACTCACACACACACTCACTCACAGACTCTCACACACACACACTCACAGACTCTCACTCACACACACTCACAGACTCACTCACACACTCACAGACTCTCACTCACACACACTCACAGACTCTCACTCACACACACAGACTCTCACTCACACACTCTCACAGACTCTCACTCACACACTCAGACTCTCAATCACACACTCACAGACTCTCACAAACTCTCTCACTCACAGACTCTCTCACTCACTCACACACACTCTCTCCCTCTCTCTCTTTCACTCTCTCTCTCTCATACTCTCTATCTCTCACACACACTCTCTCTCTCTCATACTCTCTATCTCTCTCACACACACTCTCTCTCACACACACACTCTCTCTCTCTCTGTCTCACACTGACCTGAGCCGCTATCGGGGCTCTGGTTGTCCGCTCTCTCTGTCTCTCTCTCTCCGGTCAGTCCTCGGCCACGTTTGAAGCGCTCCTCCGCCAACCGTCACTGTGTCCCCGCCCCCTCGCTCCCCATTGGTCCATTACCGACACGCACGGTCCCGCCTCCCGTCTGCCGGAGCTTCCCATTGGTTCGTTTGGTTGCCATGCTCCGTGATAGGTTGAGGTGTACGTCAATCATCGCTAAGTGTCCCCGTCCCTCGCTCTCCCCATCGGCCCATTCCCGACGCGCGCGGCCCCCGCGCCCCCTCAGCCGGAGCTTCCCATTGGTTGGTTAAGTTGTCAAGCTCCGTCATAGGTTGATGTCTACGTCAATCACCGCTATGTGTCCCCGCCCACTAACTCACTCACTCCCTATTGGTCCAATCGCACCACCTGACCCTCCCCTCCCCTCACACTGACCGCTCCCCCTTCCTCCCTCCCTCCTCCTCCCCCTCCTCCTCACTCCCCTCCCCCTCCACTCCCCCTGATCACTCCCCCCCTCCTCCCTCCCCCTCATACTCACCACTCCCCCTCCTCGCTCCCTCCCTTCCCTCCCCCTCCCCTCACACTGACCACTCCCCCCTCCTCCTCCCCCCTCCTCCTCACTCCCCTCACACTGACCACTCCCCCTCCTCACTCCCTCCCTCCCTCCCCTCACACTGACCACTCTCCCTCCTCCTCCTCACTCCCTCTCCTCCCACTCCCGAGGAGGGAGGACATGGTCAGGGGGAGGGGAGGGAAGGAAGGGGGCGAGGAGGGGGGAGATGGTCAGGGTGAGGGGAGGGAGGGAATGAGGAGGGGGAGTGGTCAGTGTGAGGGGAGGGAATGAGGGAGTGAGGAGCGGGGAGATGGTCAGGGGGAGGGGAGGGAAGGAAGGGGGCGAGGAGGGGGGAGAGAAAGAGAAAGGTCTTGAGACCGGCCTTGAAGGAGGAAAGGGAGGAAGTGGCGAAGGCACTGGGGATGGAGTTCCAGAGCCTCGGGGCTGAGAGGCTGAAGGCCACTGATGGTCGGGCGGTTGGGGCGGGGGATGTGGAGCAGACCGGAGCCGGAGGGACGGAGGGTACGGGCGGGTACGTGGGGGGATAGTAGGTCGGAGAGGGAGGAGGGAGTGAGGCCGGGAATGGCCTCGTAGGTGAGGATGAGGATCTTGAATTTGATCCTCTGGGGGATGGGGAGCCAGTGGAGGCGAGCGAGGGCGAGGGCGAGGGCGAGGACCAGAGTTTCAGCCGCGTGAGGGGTGAGGTAGTGCCGTAGTGGCCACGTTCCGGAGGTGAAGCGATTATAAACAAAGTTAAATTCAAGAATGATAATCATTGATTTACACACACGATCAACCGGTAGATCGTAAACGTTGGGCGGATTGAACCCCTCCGAACACTGAGGCACCACATGTATTTTCAAGAGCGTGGACTGGGTCCGGCTTTCCAAACGGAAACCCGGTTTGATTCAGAGACGCGGAAATAGCCGGTGACCTGAGAAGTCATCTGCAGCAGACGTTGCAGACGTTCTTGTGTCCCGCTCAGGCTTATGTGGTGAGTTGGATTGACCGCTCTTCTATGGCCAAATAAAACCTTGACCTGCCACGGACCGTGCTGCGTGGGCGGTTGTATTTTTAACCTGTCGCTGAGGACACCCACTGGTTCAGACAGACTTGAAGAGCGTTCGCTTTCGGAAACAATCACTCAAATCGAGAAGGATGTGAGCAGAACTGATCGAACTGAGTGAAGGGCGGTTTGATTCACAGAGCCGTGGAATTACAGAGCGCAAAAGGAGCCCATTCGGACCCTGGGAGCACTTGGAAAGAGATATAACTTTCGATCCCGCTCCCCCCGCGCTCTCTCCCCATAGCCCTGCGAACTTGTCCTCCTCAAATAACTATCTACCTCTTTCTTAAACGTGAAGGTAAACAGGAATGATGTTTTGCTCGTCCGACACAAGGTGAGGTTTCAGGAGACTTCGTCACGCAGTTGGTCCTCGAGACGTGCAAACCTCCCGACCGGCAAGCCAACGGCAGTCTGCTCCGCCGATGGCCTTAATCCGTGATATTTTGCAGCGAGAAACGCTGACGATTAAATTTGGACGAGTTGTCCCGAAGCTCAAGAGGGTGAGGGTGAGGGCGAGGGTGGGAGTGATGTGGTCGCGGTGTCTGGTGCGGGACAGTACACGAGCTGCAGAGTTCTGGATGACCTGCAGTGTAGAGGGAGGGCCGGGAAGGCCGACGAGGAGAGAGTTCCCATAGTCCGGCCTTGAGGTGATAAAGGCTTCATAAATCACTTTGATGTTGGCGAAAAAATAAAAAGACTCTCTTCATCCAAACGGTGATTGGCCAAGAACGTTATTTTATGACCATTTAATTTATTTAATGGTACGTTTGTGTGCAGCTTCTGTTCAAGATGTCCGAGTGGGATGACCTTTCTCAGAAGGTTTGCTGTAAAATAATACGTTCACAGGCCATCCCGAACCGATTCTGTCCGGTTTGTACGAGAGGACTAAAAGACGTATAACGGTTTGTGGCGCGTAAGGACAATTCTAAATAAAAATCCGGTCCGCTTCACCTGGTGTGAACCTGTTTGACTGTGAGAACACATGCGCAGAGCCAGTAATAATAATAATAATAATATTAATAATAATCCTTGCGTTTGATATAGCGCTTTTCACATCGGGAGGACGTCCCAAAGCGCTTCACAGAACACACTGTAAAGTGAATTGACTGTATATTTGTGGGCGAATGCGGCAGCCGATGGCGCACAGCAATGTCCCACAAACAGTCGTAGATTGAAAATGACCAATTTATTATTGTTTTGGGTTTTTCGGAGGGATTATTATTAGGCTCTGTGTGGAGTAAGGAAACTTGCCCAAGGTTTGGCCCTGACCTGCCTGGGATTGAACTCGGGTCTCACGCTTGCAAAGCGAGTGCTCTAACCACAGAGCTACAGGACTCCACAAAAAAAACCCCGCAGTAAATTGTTCAGCTCGCCTACAGGAACCAAGATAGCACCATCTGGTAACGACTTCAATTGTTTTTTATAGTCCAAACCGCCCGGTTCCCGAGGAAAGCAGAAATAACAGGATGCTCGACATTCGGCCACTAAACGTCTGCGCAGTCTATGCTCATTGATTGGATGACCAAAGAGGCGTGAGACATGGCACGGATAGGATAAGAAAGGTGCGGAGCTGAAAGTTTGCGAGTGAAAGGACTCGGCGGGGAACAGAGGAAGGGCCAAAGCGTGCTGACTGCTCCAGAACTGGTAATATACCTTGGATGTATTTTTCTCTACTGTGTACCGGATCTTTTGGCTGAACTAAGTTAGCCACCAACTTAATATCGTGTGGTCATTAATATTTAGTTTTACACTTATCATTCCGTCGTCCTTTCTTGGCCTATTGAGGTGTCAGAATGGCTCCATTGGCAGAACTTTAGCCCGAGACCACCTTTTAAAGTCCTTGCACTACCCTCATCCTCACCTACGAGGCCATTCACGGCCTCGCTCCCTCCTACTTCTCCGGCCTACTATCCCCCTACTTACCTGCTTGTACCCTCCGTTCCTCTGGCTCCGGTCTGCTCCACATTCCCCGCCCCAACCGCCCGACCATCGGTGGCCTTCAGCCCCTCAGCCCCGAGGCTCTGGAACTCCATCCCCAGTGCCTTCGCCGCTTCCTCCCTTTCCTCCTTCAAGGCCGGTCTCAAGACCTTTCTCTTCGACCGTACCTTCAGCTCTCCTCTCGACTCTCTACCCCCTCCTCGCCCCCTCCCTCCCCTCCCCTCACCCTGACCATTTCACCCCCTCCTCGCTCCCTCCCTTCCCTCCCCTCACCCTGACCATCTCCCCACTCCTCGCTCCCTCCCTTCCCTCCCCTCACCCTGACCATCTCCCCCCCTCCTCGCTCCCTCCCTCCCCTTCCCTCCCCCTGACCATTTCCCCCCCCCACTGCTCGGGTCGTGACCCAACTGTCCAGCGCCTCGGGACATCCTCCCGACGTGAAAGATGCTCTATAAATGGAATCTTGTTGTTGTTGCACTGTGCCATCTGTCACCTCCGTTCTTTCTGCTTTGCATCCAACTACCCAAACGTAAACCACTCCTCGACCCTTCCCAGCCTGAATGGCGCTACACACGTGCAAACTGTTTGTTGTTGATCCAGAAGCTTGTAGGTTTAAGGCCCCGCGTTGGGACGTTGAACTCAAGCTGTCCAAGTTGACACTCCAGTGAGGGGAAGCTCTTCGTTGATTGCGTTGTCGTTCTTTGGAAGAGAAAAGTTAAACAACGGGGGTGGATTTCAGGTTGACCTTAGTGTTACGGAACGCCAGAAATGCTACCTACCTAAGCTTTAAAGCATCTACACCTCCAGACGGCAGCGTACCTATAATAATAATAATAATAATAATAATCCTTTCATTGATACAGCGCTTTTTCACGTCTTCTCGACGTCTCAAAGCGCTTCTCGGAATAGACTGCAAAGTGAATACTTGTGGGCGAACGCGGCAGCCAATTGCGCACAGCAGTGGCCAATAAACAGTCGAGGATTGAAAACGACCCATTTATTATTGTTTTGGAGGGATTAGTATTAGGCTGTGTGTGGAGTAAGGAAACTTGCCCAAGGTTTCGCCCTGACCTGCCTGAATCCAGCCCAGATCATTGAGACAATTATCACCATCTTCCCTCAGTTTCAAATCATGCTTCGATTGCGTTCAAAAAAAAAGTTGTCCTACTACTAAAATCCCCTCCACAGCCTCGACCCGCACCCTACATCTGCTACAACGCAGGACAACTCCCGTCGCCTCTTCTGCTCTCCACCCTCTCCAATCCCGAACCCAGAACAGGTCCTATACATTGAAAGTCCAGCACTGTCCGACGTCCTCCGAAAGTATAGACATTGATAGGGCCAAAAGCGAAGCAACGTATAATAAGACTGAAAATAACAACAACAACAAGATTCCATTTATAGAGCGCCTTTCACGTCGGGAGGACGTCCCAAGGCGCTGGACAGTTGGGTCGGGACCCGAGCAATGGGGGGAAATGGTCAGGGTGAGGGGAGGGAAGGGAGGGAGCGAGGAGGGGGAAATGGTCAGGGTGAGGGGAGGGAAGGGAGGGAGCGAGGAGGGGGAAATGGTCAGGGTGCGGCGAGGGAGGGAGGGAGCGAGGAGGGGGTGAAATGGTCAGGGTGAGGCGAGGGGAGGGAGCGAGGAGGGGGAAAAAAAGGTCAGGGTGAGGGGAGGGAGGGAGCGAGGAGGGGGTAAAATGGTCAGGGTGAGGGGAGGGAAGGGAGGGAGCGAGGAGTGGGGAAATAGTCAGGGTGAGGGGAGGGAAGGGAGGGAGCGAGGAGGGGAAATGGTCAGGGTGAGGTGAGGGGAGGGAGCGAGGAGGGGGAAAAAAAGGTCAGGGTGAGGGGAGGGAGGGAGGGAGGGAGGGAGCGAGGAGGGGGTAGAGAGTTGAGAGCGGAGCTGAAGGCTGAAGGTCAAAGAGAAAGGTCTTGAGACCGGCCTTGAAGGAGGAAAGGGAGGAAGCGGTGAAGGCACTGGGGGATGGAGTTCCAGAGCCTCGGGGCTGAGAGGCTGAAGGCCTGACCACCGATGGTAGCCGTTGGGGCGGGGAATGTGGAGCAGACCGGAGCCAGAGGAACGGAGGGTACGGGGGGGGGTATGTGGGGGGATAGTAGGTCGGAGAGGTAGGAGGGAGCGAGGCCGTGAATGGCCTCGTAGGTGAGGATGAGGATCTTGAATTCAAGATAAATAAATAAACAAACATTAATAAGAGATAAACTATCGATTAAGAATCTAATCAAATAACCGATGACAGCTATAAATTAAAACCAAGAGTGAGATGATTCGCAAAACCTTCTGTTAAACCTGAAGTGGTGTGCGCACCGACATTGTGAAAATGTTTTGCAGTAAGTCAATTCACAAGGGCGCTCGACATCATCGCACTTTCCAAACGGAAACTGACGTCAATTCAGAGGAACAGAAATAGCTCCCAAACTGAGAAAGGACATTGCAGTACAGGTTGAGCTGTGGTCAGCGTTTCTGCGGTCAGACGATTAACTTTCATGTTGTCTTGTGGTGGATCATTAGGAGCGACTGAGAATGGCTGTTCGACGCGGGTCTCAAAATAACGCTCTTGGGTCTTCCAAATTTTGAAGCGGAGAGCGAATCGTCACATCCTCTCAGAAACAAAAATGGTCAACGGGAAAATGATGTGCAAGTTTAGACGCGCGCTTTACGAAAGGACAGCTGACCCTGGTGAAACGCCTTGAGCTTCCGCCCGAGTCAAAATGTTTTTAATCGTATTAAAAGAGAGGTCAGGTCACAAAGAACCACTAAGAAAATCCTGGATCCTGTCCAAAAAAAAACAAATGACTTCCCGCAACTCAGCACGATCGTAAGCCGGTGATGGACGTTCAATTGGACTTATGAATCTTTTTGTTGCGGTGTTTCTTGAATTAAGGCAATAAACGGAGAATGCGGTCGTCAGGGCCGCTTGTGAGTTGGGAGGATTGGGGGCCTCGAAGGTCTTCGGTGTAATCAAGTGTCCTCAAACCTCTCTCTCCGTGATTACTTTTAAGCCTACGGGGTTGCATTCAGCAAGGAAACCGTTCCCGCTTACCTTAGTCCACCCTACGTTAGTCATTCGTGCTGACGTTAACCTTTAAGACAGAAGTAGATAATTATTCGAGGAGGACGGGTTTGCAGGGCTACGGGAAGAGATGGGGGAGTAGGATTGAATAACGCTTTCCAAATAGCCGGCAGAGATGCGATGGGCTGAATGGTCTCCGTTTGCGCTGTGTAATTCCATGATAATAATAATAATAATGATAATTCCATAATAACTTGTGGAGTCCTGTCGCTCAGTGGTTGGAGCGCTCGCTCTCCAAAACCAAAACCAATAATAAGTTGGTCATTTTCTGTTTGTGAGACATTGCTGTACGCAATTGGCTGCCGCGTTCGCCCACAAATATACAGTCAATTCACTTTACAGTGTGTTCTGTGAAGCGCTTTGGGACGTCCTCCCGATGTGAAAAGCGCTATATCAAATGCAAGGATTATTATTATTATTATTATTATGATTTGAGGATTCAAAGCACTCTTGAATTTGTTGGATCAGGTCTGCTCACATACTTCTCGATTTGAGTATTTTTGTTTCTGGATGAAGTGTGCATTGATTCCGTCTGTGCCGAGCAATAACTTAATTAATATTCTGTCGCAGGTTAACGTTGCAGAAAAGCAACTGAGGGAATTTACCACAGACGCCTCAATAGATTGCAAGAACGTCTGCAGCGTTCACTGCAAATAAATACGACTGGCGTCGCCGTCTATTTCCACGTCTCCGAACCAAACCGGATTTCCGTTTGAAACACTGGACCACGTCTCTGCTCTTGAGTGTGTATTGGGGGCCTCGGTTTTCGAAGCAGCGAAACGGCGAAACATTCGCAGTCTACCGGGCGATCGCGTGAGTTCCCTCAATGATAATTATCCTCGAATTTAATGTAGTCTATAATCGCTTCGCTGCGGGATGTACCTTCTTCAAATACAATCGCTAGGTTGGCCTCCTCTCCATCTCTTTCCTCTCGCCGTCTCTCCCTCCCGCTGCTCTCTCTCTATCTCTTCCAATCGGCGGCGCGGGTCACAAGCTTCACGGCCGTTGCAAAGGACATGGTTTATAGAATCATAGGTCAGCACAAAAAGAGGCCATTCGGCCCATCAAGTCCGTGCCGGCCCTTTGAAAAGAGCAATGTAATGTCAGTCCCACTCCCCGGCCCTTTCCCCATAACCCTGCAAACCCGTCCTCCTCAAATACCCATCCACCGCGTTTTTAAAAGTAGTTATGGAATCGGCCTCGACCTCCCTTTCAGATGATGCGATCCAGATTAGGACAACTTGTTAGAACAGCAAAGCTGTGTTCGGACAGTGTACAAGGGGAAATTCTGTGTCTCCAGTCTTGATCCAGGAGTGTGGATGGACAGTTTAGAGGGAGCTTTACTATATCTCTAAGCTTGACCTGGGAATATGAATTGATGGAGTAGAGGGAGCTTTTCTGTGTCTGTAACGCTGACCTGGGTGAGTGGATGAAGAGTGTAGAGGAAGCTTTCATCTGCCTCAAACCCTGACATGGGGATTTGAGTGCACGATGCAGGGAAAGCACTTTAACAACAAAAACAACAAACCAACATTTGAATAGAGCCGCTCAGGTTGGGAGGATGTCACAACAGCGCTGGAAATACAGAGTTTGAGATCGGGGAGCGTGGTGGGCAGAGGGGAGTCAGGGAGAACGAAAGCCCGGTCGAAGAGTAGGGTCTTGAGATGGGTCTGGAAGGAGTCAAGGGAGGCGGCGAGCATAGGTACTGTAGGATGGAGGTACAGAGGGTGGGGGAAGGGTGGCAGCAGGCTGCAGCCAGCTGAGCGGAGGTAGCAAGCAGGATGGTAGGGGATGAGGAGGTCGTGGAGTTAGGAGCAATCAAGACGATGGACGGCTTTGAAGTTGATCTTGAGCTGCATCCTCTGTGTAATGGAAAACCAGTTGAGTCGGGTGAGGACGTGGGTGATAGGATGATCTGCAGCCTGCGGCGTGAGGATTTGGGGAGGCCGACAAGCAAAGAGTTTGCACAGTCAAGCCTCGATGTAATGAATGCGTGTATCAGGGGTTTGGCGGCCTGCAGTGTGAGACATTGGCGGAGCCGGGCGATCTTGCCGAGGTCGGCGATGGGGTATTTGAATGTCAAACAAGAGCCCAAGTTTCCAGACAGGCTTAGTAGGGTGGAGTGTGCAACCGTGGATGGTGACTCTGTCAGAGCCTGAGGTCTTGGGACGCTGACGGAAGACAACCAGGAGAGCCTCGGTCTTGCTCAAGTTCAAGTGAAAAATATTAGCTCTCATCCAGGCCAAGATATCTGACAGACATTCTGTCAAGACAGCACTGTGCTTGGAGTCAAGGGTGGAGGCAGAGAGGTAGTTTGGGTTCAGCCGCATACATGTTGGACGTTGACCCCACAAATTATGTCACCAAGAGTGGGCACTTAGTAACGCTGCACGACACGGTGCGGGGGGCTAGAGTAGAAACTGTTTGCGGCTATAAAGTGGAGGCGTTGCGAGACGTATAATCTGAAACACCGAAGGCAGAGCCGTGAAGGTTGAGGTGAGAGGAGAGGCGGTGGATATGTATAGAGTGATCAATGGTGTTGAATGGTGTTGAAAATTAAGAGGGAGTTCAGGAAGGGAGCGGCGAGACAAATTGCTGTGTCTCTAAAGCTGTCCAAGGATGGTGGATGGCGATTGTGGAGGAGCATTCATATTTCTTTAACACTGACCTGGGAATGTGGACCCATTTTGTAGAGGGAGCAAGACCTATGTCTCTTATCTGGACCTGTCAGTGTAGATGGATTGTGCAGAGGGAGCTTTACTGTGTCCTTTACCCTGATCTGTGAGTGTGGACGGGCTGTGTAGAGGGAGATATACTGTGTCTCTAAACCTGACCTGAGAGTGTGAATGGACAGTGGTAGAGGGAGTTTTAACGCGTCTCTCGCGATGAACCAGGAGTGTGGACGAACAGTGCGCAGGGAGCTTCACCGTGTCTGTATCCATGTACAATCTGGAAAGCAAGAGTCGCTGGGGTTTGCCTTGGCAATTTGTACCATTCTGTACGAGTTGCAGAGTTGTGTTCCTTCGAGCCAATAAGAGGAGGGTTTACCTCGTAAGAAAGACAGATATATTAGTAGTTTAAGTTTTAAACAGTTTATTGAGTCCGTCTCTCAAACAAATGTAAAGACCAGCTTCATCCCTTGACTCTTTCTGTTCCTTCCCTTCACCCTGACCATTTCCCCTCCTGCTCCTCCTTCCTCACCTGACCATTTCCCCCTCCTCGCCCTCCTTCCTCCCTCACCGACCATTTCACCCCTCCTCGCTCCCTCCCTTCCCTTCCCTCACCCTGACCTTTCCCCCCTCCTCCTCCCCCCCCCCCCCACCCTACCATTTCCCCCTCCGGTCATACCCCTGCGCGCCTGGACGTCCCCGACGTGAAGCGCTTATAAATGGAATCTTGTTGTTGTTGTTGTAAAGACATCATGTATTGAAACCTTAGGGAATAGGAGCAGCATTTACAGCGAGCGACCAAGCCTGGCCGACACGCCGCCCTACCTTCTTTGCAGAAGAGCGCCAAGGGCGTTTAATCATATATTCCTGCACGCTCTTAATTGGCATATATTATCATTAACTGCTTTACGTTTACACATGATGCTAACAGCGTTTAGATTGCCCATCACTTCCTGGTTACCGAGCTCTGTGTCAAAATTACGCACGAAATAGGACGTTTGGTTCAATTGTGGTTTAAATTTTGCTTGTCCAGGCCCATTCAGTACGATCCATGTTAGCTGTCACAAGCCTTGCTAACCTGGGTGAGAGACCGCGGGAGGATGGTATGGGTTGTTGATGGGAGACCCCAGCGTGCGGATACAAGGATGAGGGAGGCTCCGGTGGGTGACAGTGAGACCTTATTGGGATACGGTGTGGTTGGGGAGTGGGAATGAGAGTAATGAGACCCAATGGGGGAGCAAAGACTCGTTGGGCGAGCAGAGGAAAAGGATTGGAGAGCTTCGGTGTGGGGATCGAGTAATAGCACGGACATGATGCTTAGAAAGAGAGATGGAAAGGAACTGCTTGTGGGTAAGTTTTGGTGCCAAATTTGAATTGGGAAGAAAGTGCTGAGTGAAAAACGAAAGTTATTACATTTGATACAGTACTATTACGTTGGTAGGACTTTTCAAAGCACCTCAACAGATAATTTTGTGACGTGTGTTGATTGTCTATTTGTGGGCAAGTGCAGCAGCCAATCTGCACACCTTAACGTCACATGGACAAGTATGGAGTGAGGGCCTAGTTTTTTAGCTCCCCCACTCGTGCCCACGCTTTTTCCACTCCACCGCTCTTACCTTTTAATCCTGGGCACTTTAGCGTCGAAGCACGTGTCCAATTCTCTTATGAAAGCTACTATTAATACCTGTTTCCACCACCCTTTCAAAAGGTGCATTCCAGACTGCAACAATTCTCCGGGTACAAAAGCAATTCTTGTCGTCTCCGCTGTGGTTCTGTTGGCAATTATCATCATAATATCAAAATCATTTACTCTATGAAGTCCTCTAATAATTGTGAGTAGTTTTATTAATGCTCCCCTCAACCTTTTTTGCTCCAATGAGAACAAAACAAATTTATCTAGTCTCTTGACATAACTAAAGTCCCTCGTCACGAGTACCAATTTGGTAAATCTTCTCTGCATCCTTTACGAGGCCCTGACATAGGTGTTCAAGTGTAATGCCAAGAAGTAAATATAACAACAACAACAACAACAACAAGAAGATTCTATTTATAGAGCGCCTTTCACGTCGGGAGGACGTCCCAAAGCGTTGGAGAGTTGGGTCAGGACCCGAGCATTGGGGGGAAATGGTCAGGGTGAGGGGAGGGAAGGGAGGGAGCGAGGAGGGGGGAAATGGTCAGGGTGAGGGGGGGAAGAGATGGAGCGAGGAGTGGGGAGATGGTCAGGGTGAGGGGAGGGAAGGGAGGGAGCGAGGAGGGGGGAAATGGTCAGGGTGAGGGGAGGGAAGGGAGGGAGCGAGGAGGGGGTAGAGAGTCGAGAGGGGAGCTGAAGGCACGGTCAAAGAGAAAGGTCTTGAGACCGGCCTTGAAGGCGGAAAGGGAGGAAGCGGCGAAGGCACCGGGGGATGGAGTTCCTGAGCCTTGGGGCTGAGAGGCTGAAGGCCCGGCCACCGATGGTCGGGTGGTTGGGGCGGGGGATGTGGAGCAGACTAGAGCCAGAGGAACAGAGGGTACGGGCAGGTAGGTGGGGGGATAGTAGGTCCAGCAAATTTATAAAAGTTCAACATAACTTACTCGCTTTTATAACCTATGCCTCTATTCCAAGAGCTATGGGTCCCATACGCTTTCTCACACTTCCATTACACTTTCGAATGTTTCTGCATGTGAATCTCCAGGTCTGTTCATCTGCGAACTTCAAAGTGCTGCTCACGATAACCAAGTCTAGGTCATTAATATGTATTGATCCCCTAGAGATGGTATTGGGCCCACTCTAGGGGAACCACCGCATGCCTCGCGCCAGTACGGTAAGCAACCGTTCACCGCAATCCTCTGCTTTCCGTCAACCAGACGATTTAGGATCTATGCTCCACTGTTCCTTTTAGCCCATCGATATCAATCTTGCTAATAAGTCTAATATTTGTGTCTAAACATGTCCTCGGAGATTGGATGCGCTGTTTCGACGGAGCTTTACTCTGTAACTGCTCCTTCTGACCTCGGAGTGCGGACGGACAGTGTCGAGGGGGTGTTTCTCTATCTCCATATGTAAACCTTGGAGTGTTGACAGGCAGTTTAGTGAGACTATTCTTCTTTCTCTTAACTTAAACTGGGAGATTGGATGGACATTGGAGAGTGATCTTCGATGTGCCTCTATCCCTGACTTTGGAGAATAGACAGACATTGTCGATGGAGCATTACTCCCTTTCTAACTCTGTTCCGGGAGTGTGGACGGACATTGTAGAAGAACACTTAATATTGTCACTATTGTGACCGGACATTGTAGATAGTGCGTTTCTCTAACTCTAACGTTGACCTGACAGTGTGGAATGACGGACAAGAGGGACCTTGACTGTGACTCTAACCGGGAACTGGAAGTGTGGACGCACATTGCGGTGGGAGCAGTTCTGTGCCTTTAAACCTGACCTGAGAGTGTGGAATGTCAGTGCGGAGGAGGCGCTATTATTGTCCCTTCTTGCGATGTGTGTGTGTGTGCTCACGGATCACGTCGTCTCTCAGCGTGCGCGTGTATTTCACAGGGAAGAGAGTGATTGGGCAAATTGAAGAGCTCAGCGATCTCCTGAGATCTCGTCCATTTGCTTTACCTACGAGGTTGCGGACACGCACCCATCTACGGTCCACGCACACAACACTCCAGCCTATTTTACTGACCAGCTCCGCCTCGTCCTCAGGATGAAGCAACTGTTTGTCATCATTGGTAAGTATTGTTTCTATCCGAATCATAGTGATATCCGATCAGAGACAGGATAGAGGAGACTGGAGTGAGTGGAGATGTGAGAGTAGATGGAAGACCGGAAAGAAGAGAAGAAGAATAGATGAGAGAGGAGCGCGGAGCAAGGAAATAGAGGAGAGAGAAGGGAAGAGAATAGAGGAGAAAGGGGAAGAGAGGAGAAAGTAAATAGGAGGAGAAAGTAGACAAGAAAGAACAGAGAGGAAAGTGGGAGAGGAGATCGGACAGAGAGGAGAGAGAAGACGGGAGAGGGGAGAAGATACAAGAGAGGGACAGAGGAGAGAGGAGAAGAGATGAAGATAAGCGACAGCAGAGAAGAGGAGCGTGTAGACAAGAGAGAGCAGGTGTGTGAGAAGAAAGGATAGAGGAGAGAGTGGAGACGGAAGAGGAGAGTAGAAAGGAGCAAAGAGAAAGAATGAAGGATAGAGCGGAGCGGAAAGCAGAGAAGCGAGAAGACAGAGGAGTGGAGCGAGAGGAGAGCAGAGGGGGAGAGGAGAGAGAGTAGAAGAGCCAGGAGAGGGCATTATGTGGAGCCGTCCCGGTACAAGGGGTTAAAATCAAAAGTGAATGCCTCTGTATCTCGCTTATCCAATTAAAAGACTTGATACTGCTACCCTTCAAAATATTTAGTCCTGCAGCTCAGTGGTTGGAAGACTCGTCTCGCAAGCAAGAGGTCTAGGTCCTGTTCCCGGCAGGTTGAAACCTTGGCCAAGTTTCCTTAGTCCACACGCCTCTGTTTATAGCAGTAAGTGGGAACTGGTTGTCAGTCGATTGGCGGAACTTGTTTTCCGGGGATAATAATCCTTAAAAAAAATTTGTTCACTCACTCCACGACTCTTTCTCGGACAGTGCTGTGTGCAATGGACTGCTGATTTTCGCCCATAAACGTGCAAACAAGTCACTTAACAGGACGTTATCTAAAGCGCTTTGAGGTAATTCGGAGAGGTGCAAAGCGCTGTATTAAATGCAAGGATTATTATTATTATTATGTTATTATAGCGCAGAGAGTAAAGAGGAGAGAAGGGACCAGGGTAGAGGAGAAAAGAGAGCATATGGAGAGCAGAGGATAGAGGAGAGTGGCGAGATTGGAGCAAAGGAGAGAGGAGAGGGAAAAGAAGAGAGAGGAGAAAATGAGGAGAGAGGAGAAAAGGGGAGAAGGGGGAGCGGTGAGTGGCGAGGCGAGTAGAACGGCAGATGGGAGAGTGGGGAGGTGAGGAGAAGAGAGAGAAGATAGGAGAGGAGAAGATAAATGAGGGAGGAGAGTTTGCTGAAGGGACGAGAGAAGAGAGGAAAGGAGAAAGTGTATAGGATAGAAGAACGGGAAGAGGAGGGAGGAGAGCAAACAGGAGAGAATAGAGAGTAGAGTGGGGAGAGGAAAGAGCAGAAGGACGGAGAGAAGAGAGCAAAGAGGAGAGAGGAGAAGAATGGAGAGAGGAGAGGGGAGATAGGACAGAGGAGATGGGAGAGGGAAGCGGTGAGGGGTAAGGGGAGAGCTAAAAGGAGAGAGAAGACAGGAGAGAGGAGAGGATAGAGTTGGGAGAGCAGAGAAGAAAGAAGAGAGAGGAGAGTGGAAGGTGCCGCGAGAGTAGAGGAGAATGGAGAGAGGGGACAGTAGACAGAGGAATGGAGACAGGAGAGTGGAGAGAGGAGGAGGGGAGAGGGGAAAGGGGACAGAAGCGAGAGGGGAGGAGAGGCGAGAGAGGAGAGAGGAGTGAGCGGAGAGCGGGGAGAGGAGATCAAGGCAGGAAGAGGGGAGAAGAAGGGAGAAGAGAGCAGAAGAGTTTCTGCTTCCTGGCCGTCACCAAACCCCATTGGAAACACAAACAATCATCGCGTAGAAGATTGTCGTTCAGCCGGTTGATGTATACACGGGCCTTTGGAAGGGTTTTCCGCTCAGTCCCAATCCCACTACTCTCCCTATCTTTACTGCTTGCTCCCTTCTGGAGCTCGCCACCCCTCACCCCATTCTCCGCTCTCTGCCCGTCATCTGTGCGCCGGTGCTCCATATCACTACTGGAGCTCTCGACTCAATCACATTTGCTGCCCTCTTCCTGTCTTGTCTCGGAAAGTGACAAGTTGGCTGTCCAGGCCCTCCGCGCTGCTCCGCCGTTGAGTTTGATGAGCCTGAACGGTACCTCAACTAATCCTTTCAATTCCCCAAATCCCGCTTTCTCCCCCTGTCCCTTAATACCCCGACTCACCAAAAAATCTATCGAACTGACCCTTGAAGATGTGGATTGATCCAGCGTCCCCGATTCCTCTATTCCTTTTATGGGAGAGAATTCCAAATTTCTATCACACTTTGAGTACAAAAATGGCTATTTCTCGCTCCCCCACTGGAGCTCTCTCTTCTACTCTCGTTCCCTGCTCTCTCACTCTCTCTCTCTCTCTATCTCTCTCTCGCGCGCGCGCTTTCGTTTCTGTGCTAGCGGTTACTCTCCCACTGGAGCTATCCAATCTATTCGCAACCCTCTCTCTCCCTGTTCGAGTAAGGGCTGGTGATCCCTACCCCACTGGAGCTCTCTACTCAAGCCCAATCCCCCGCCCTCTCTCGCTCCATCGTCTCTGTCATCGCGCCCATTCCCTCTGGGTCCCTCTCATGGTAATGACATTAAATGGCTCCCCTGCGGTTAAGGACCGACCGTTCATGCTGGTAGTTACCGGGCATATCGGATCCCTGATTGTGGGAATGATTGCATTAGTAATTCCTGCTCTGATGGTGTTTTATTTTTCTTTGCGCAGTGACACTTCTGGAGATAAAGACGGTGGAATCCGCAGGTCAGTGACACAACCTCACAGCCAGAAGAAATAGCCGCTTCATCATTGGGGGCCGCGCATTCAGCCACGACGCACCGCAACTCTGCCGCGTTCTTGCCCCGTTCGTTCCAACTTCCCCCTTCTTTCTCCATCTGAAGGTGTCGCCTTAAGACCTTCGTATTCGACTACGCCTAAGGTCACCTCCCCCCCCCCCCCGACTCGGAGTTGTACTCCAACACTGTCACACGCTCTGCGACGCTATCCTGTGTGGGTGGTGCTGTGCGTTGTCCACGTGTTGCTGTTCTGGCTGCAGTATTTCTGTGATTTCAGAAGGTATTTGATAAGGTGTCACAAAGGAGGACGACGGAGAAACCCTGGGGGAGACTTCGGGGTCTTGGAGGGCGCAGCCATTGGCTGCCTTGGGTTTCCCGGCGATTAGAGCCGTGCCGGGTGCTGTTGAGGAAGGGGTGTGGGGGCGACTATGCACTGGGGAGGTTCTGGCCATGGTGGGGTTGTGCCTAGCGGTGGCTGTGCCTGGGGGAGGGGGGGTGGGAGGCTGTGCCCTGTGTGGGGGAGGGGCAGTGCCTATGAGGGTGTGACTGGGAAGGGGGCACCTGTTTGAGTCGTTGGGTGTGTGTGTGTGTGTGGAGCTGTGCTTTTTGGGGTCTTTGCCTGGGGACTGAACAAAAAAGAAAAAGTAATATTTATTGTGAAGTCCTGTAGCTCAGTGGTTAGAGCACTCGCTTTGCAAGTGAGAGACCTGAGTTTAATCCCCGGGGGGGTCAGGGCCAAACCTTGGGCAAGTTTCCTTACTCCACACAGAGCCTAATAATAATCCCTCCAAAACCAAAAACAATAATAAATTGGTCATTTTCAATCCACGACTGTTTGTGTGACATTGCTGTGCGCCATTGGCTGCCGCGTTCGCACACAAATATACAGTCAATTCACTTTACAGTGTGTTCTGTGAAGCGCTTTGGGACGTCCTCCCGACGTGAAAAGCGCTATATCAAATGCAAAGATTATTATTATTATTATTATAATGTGGCCTGTGCCTCGGGGTGGGTGGGGTGCGATGCTGGCGGTGTCTGTGCCTGGGTGGGGTGGGGGGGGGTCGCCAGCTGTAACTGCAGTGGGCTGTGCCTGAAGGAAGGCGTGTGTCCTGTGATGAGCTGTGTCGTGAGGAGCTCTTTATGTTTGGGTCGCTGTGCCCTGGGGAGGTGGGGGCTGCTGTGCTGGGATGGTCTGTGCCTTTGTGAGAATGTGCCTTGGTGGGAAGGGCTTGTACCGGGGGTGGGGGTGAGGGGGGATGGGGGGTGTTCATGTGCGAGGGAGTTGTGACTTTTGGGGTGTATCTGTGCCTTGGGCGAAGGACTGTGTCGTGGGCGAAGGCGTGGGACTCTGCTCTGGGGTCGGGCGGAGCTGTGCCCTGTGTGTCAGGAGGCTGTGCCCTCGGGATGGTGGGGTGTGCTGCGCCAAATATGGTGGGGGCTGTGCCTGGGGGGGGCATTCATACCCGGGGCGGCTGTGGTGCCCTTGCGGAAGTGGCTGTGCCTTCGGGATGGGTGGGGTGTCTTGTGCCAAGTATGGGGGGGCTGTGCCTTTGAAGCTGCTGTGGGGTTGGGTAGGGTTTGTGATTTGGTTGAGGGTTGATGCCTGGGGGAGGGGTCTTTTCCTGGAGCGGGTTGTGTCTGGGGTGGGACCGGGCCCTGTCCGAGGCTCTGGTGTGGGGTTTTGTTGTGTCCTGGGTCGGTGATTTCTCCGGTTTGTTTACTTTGCTCTTGGGGGGAATGTTGTGCCGTGTGCGGGTGACGGGACACTGATTTCATTGGCTGTGCCCTGCGGGAGGGGCTGTACCCTGGGAGAGTAGCTGTACGTTGGGGGGCTGTTCTGGGGTTGGTAGCACTGCGCCTGAAGGGGACTGCGCCTGAGTGAGGGGCTGTGCCTCGTTGTCAGCTGTGCCATGTTGGGGCGTCTGTGCCTGGGCGGGGTGGGGGGAGGTTGGGGGGGGGTGTTGATGGGGTGTACCACCGGGCACAGCCACACATAGACATGGATGACAACAGGTACACCCTGGGGGGGGGTGTCGGCTGTGCAATGCGGGAGAGGGGGCTGTGCCTTGCGGTGTGGCTGCGAACTGGGTGCGTGTCTGTACCTGGGGGTAAGAGTGTCTGTGCCTGGGGGTAAGAGTCGTGGCTGGCCTTTGAGCGCCTTTGGTGGGGGGGGGTGAGGTGGGTGGTGGGTAGGGGGGTCTGTGGCTGCAGTCGTGTTGTGTTTGATGCTAAATAGCTATATCCGGCGCCCCGGAGAGATTAGCCCTGAGCTGTGAGGCTGTGGCCAGTATCATCGCGCTCTGTTTAGCGTCCAACACTCTCTGTGTTTGTGCGTAAAGTGAGTAACTTGGACCTCTGACACAAACCCGTCCAACGCTCTCTGTGTTTGTGCGTAAAGTGAGTAACTTGGACCTGACACAAACACGTCCAACGCTCTCTGTGTTTGTGCGTAAAGTGAGTAACTTGGACCTCTGACACAAACCCGTCCAACGCTCTCTGTGTTTGTGCGTAAAGTGAGTAACTTGGACCTGACACAAACCCGTCCAACGCTCTCTGTGTTTGTGCGTAAAGTGAGTAACTTGGACCTGACACAAACCCGTCCAACGCTCTCTGTGTTTGTGCGTAAAGTGAGTAACTTGGACCTGACACAAACCCGTCCAACGCTCTCTGTGTTTGTGCGTAAAGTGAGTAACTTGGACCTGACACAAACCCGCGGCACAAACGTACTAAGGAAAGGACAATATTTCTGTGTAATGGGTACCTGCGCATCTGCCAACAGCGCAACAGCCGATTGATGCGGAGCTGCGATTTGTACCTCGTCGGGAAGGTCTTGCAATCCGATCGTGTCACGGGCACACCGTCGGTGACCGCCTGTCGTCGATGAGCTATAGTTTAAAAAAATCATTAACTGAACCCGAAGATATGTTATTCTGCACAAAAGTAGGGACGGAGGAAAGCGCACACCGTTGTGGAGAGATACGTTTGGACTAATATAACCCGTGGCACATTTTATGGGGGAATCTCCTATCCTTATAAAAAGTACAATGACCTTATATGAAGCATAATAATGTGATGTATAACCCAATATAAAATATAACAATGCAGTATAAAACATAGCTGTCCAATATAAAGTATAATAAGACTCCTTGCGTTTGATATAGCGCCTGATTACATCTTCGAAATGTACCGCCATGCGAATTTTGTGGGCGGAACGCGGCCTTCAACGACACACGGCGCTGACCCTCACACAGCCGTGGGTTGAGTGACCCAATTTTTTTTTTTTTCGAAGGGTTCACTGATCCCGGAGAAGAGGTCCGCCAATTGGCTGATTGGTTCCCACCGGCCGCAAGAGGTCAGCAGAGACGTGCGCGGAAAGCAACTCGCACAACGCTTTGCCCCACCCTAGACCCTAAATAAAAAGTATAACCATCTGGTATAACCAGAATAATTTTATATAGAGTATAGTAATGCTGTCCTTCGATCGCGAACATGATTATAATGACCTAATGTGGCACTGAGGTGTGAGCTGTGAGGCTGCGGCCAGTACCGTCTTGACCTGTTCGGTGTCTAACTCCTACTTACCCGCCCGTACCCTCCGTCCCTCTGGCTCTGGTCTGCTCCACATCCCTCTCCCCAACCGCCCGACCATCGGTGGCCTTCAGCCTCTCAGCCCCGAGGCTCTGGAACTCTATCCCCAGTGCCTTCGCCGCTTCCTCCTTTTCCTCCTTCAAGGCCGGTCTCAAGACCTTTCTCTTTGACCGTACCTTCAGCTCTCCTCTCGACTCTCTACCCACTCCTCGCTCCCTCCCTTCCCTCCCCTCACCCTGACCATCTTCCCCCCCCCCACCCTTCCCTTCCCTCACCCTGACCATTCCCCCCTACTCACTCCCTCCCTTCCCTCCCCTCCCCCTGACCATTTCCCCACTGCTCGGGTCCTGACCCAACTGTCCAGCACCTTGGGACGTCCTCCCGACGTGAAAGACGCTCTATAAATGGAATCTTGTTGTTGTTGTTGTTGAATGTCCGTATCTGCGTATATATATCTGTGCCAATAACGCAATAATTGTTTGAGGGAGAGACAGGGCCTCGTCATAAAGGTCCTGCGTATGTGAATGTCTCGGGCGTACGTCCGGGTAAGCATTGACGAGCCGTATTTAAAATTTGGTTCAATTAAGCTCAAACGTATGATGTGTGCAACAAATTTGTGGCAAAAAAAATCACACACCTCTCTGGAGAGATACATCTGCGTTTGATATTATACATATATATAATATATATGATGTACCAAATTAGAAAACTATGGGCGTAATATTGGGGGATCTCCTGTAATAATATAAAAGTATAATAATATCATAGAAAATATATTAACTTGATATAAGCTATCAAGATAACAATGCTTGTTTTTAATAGAGTGCTCTATCACGTCTCCGAAACGTCTCAATGCGCTTCACATTGGATATTGCACTGTCAATCAGCTGTATGTTTTGTGGGCAAAACACGGCAGCCAATCTCGAACAGCAGTATTCCACGCTCTTGGAGCCCCTGGAGCTCTTGGAGCCCCTGGAGGTCTTGGAGTCCCTGGAGCTCTTGGAGCCCCTGGAGCTCCACCTTGGATCGAGCGAACAAATTATTATTTACTATTTGAAGGGTTTGTTAAACCCGGAAAAGTAATCCGCCAATTGACTAATGGGTTCCTAAAATAATAAGGCATATAATATAAAGTACAATGATCTAATATAAAGCATAATAACCTCAAGTAAAGTATAATGTTATAATAAAGTATAATAATAATAATATAAATTATAATAACAATAGTCTTTGGTTGACATTGTAGCCGCAACGTGGACATCTCAGTAGAGTAATAAGGTGTCACTCTTATTCTGACACTCGGGTTGTGGACTGTATAATAATAATAATCCTTACATTTGATATAGCGCTTTTCACGTCTTCTCAACGTCCCAAAGTGCTTCACAGAACACACTGTAAAGTGAATTGACTGTATATATATTTGTGGGCGAATGCAGTGGCCGATTGCACACAGCGACGTCCCACAGACAGTCGTGGTTTGAAAATGACCAATTTATTATTGTTTGGGATTTTTTTGGAGGGATTATTATTATTAGGGCTGTGTGTGGGGTAAGGAAACTTACCCGAGGTTTGGCCCTGACCTGCCTGCGATTGAACTCGGGTCTCTCGCTGGCAAAGGGAGCGCTCGAACCGCCGAGCGACAGGACTCCACGTGTACGTACACAGCAGTCACTGCCACCGCTGTAATAATTATTATTGTTGTTGAAGGGGTTTACCGCCCCCAGACCTCCTCCCAAAGTGACAGGCGCTTTGCATGCGTGCATTGCGTGGCAGAATCCTGGGTGACTGGAAGTCAAAGCAGGACACGGACTCCTGACGCCGTGTGCGATGTTTTACAGGGAATGCGAGCGTGAGGCTGGCGAACGGCGGCAGCCCCTGTGCCGGGAGAGTGGAGGTCTACCACGACGGACAATGGGGCACCGTGGACGGCACTGGCAAAAGCTACGGCGATCAGGTCTGGGGTATGGCGGCCGCGGCCGTGGTGTGCAAGGAGTTGGGCTGCGGAGCCGCGCTCTCGGCACCAAGAGACGCTCACTTTGGGAGGGGCTCGGGTCCCGTGGTAACGTACGACGTCCGGTGCCGAGGGAACGAGTCTGCTCTGAGGCGTTGTCCCTCACAGAACTGGGGTCACTATTCCTGGTTGTCGCACTCCGACGACGTCGGCGTCATCTGCTCAGGTGAACAATTCGCTCACGGATCGTTTCTCGGGTCTCGCGTTTTCGGTAAACCTCACTTTCGGGAACTCTGATGAAGTGCGTGTCCAAAAAATTTGTTGGAGCACTGGGAGCGGGTCAGCGCGGGGAGCGGGTGAGCGCGGGGAGCGCGGGGAGCGGGTCAGCGCGGGGAGCGGGTCAGCGCGGGGAGCGGGTCAGCGCGGGGAGCGGCTGAGCGCGGGGAGCGGGTCAGCGCGGGGAGCGGGTCAGCGCGGGGAGCGGGTCAGCGCGGGGAGCGGGTCAGCGCGGGGAGCGGGTCAGCGCGGGGAGCGGGTCAGCGCGGGGAGCGGGTCAGCGCGGGGAGCGGGTCAGCGCGGGGAGCGGGTCAGCGCGGGGAGCGGGTCAGCGCGGGGAGCGGGTCAGCGCGGGGAGCGGGTCAGCGCGGGAGCGGGTCAGCGCGGGGAGCGGGTCAGCGCGGGGAGCGGGTCAGCGCGGGGAGCGGGTCAGCGCGGGGAGGGATGAAGGGAGGGAAGGGATGGAGCGAGGAGGGGGGAAATGGTCAGTGTGAGGGGAGGGAAGGAAGGGAGCGAGGAGGGGGTAGAGAGTCGAGAGCGGAGCTGAAGGTACGGTCGAAGAGAAAGGTCTTGAAGGAGGAAAGGGAGGAAGCGGCGAAGGCACTGGGGATGGAGTTCCAGAACCTCAGGGCTGAGAGGCTGAAGGCTCGGCCACCAATGGTATGGCAGTTGGGGCGGGGGATGTGGAGCAGACCGGAGCCAGAGGAACGGAGGATACGGGGGGGGGGGTAGGTAGGGGATAAGCAATGCTTGGGAGAGCACAATGTCCTAAGCATAGGGCAAGAGAGTACAAACGGATAAGCATAGGGGGAGAGATCCCAAGTGGTTACGCACAGTGGGGTTGAAGGCAACTGTGTCAGCTCAGGGATGGGGCGAGTAAATAGGGGGTGAGCACAAGTTGGGTAAGAATAAGGTATTGAGCGCAGTGGTGTGAGAACAAATGTGTGAACACAAGGGAGTTGAGCGCAGGGCTTGAGCACAGGTGGGTTGAGAGTGATGGTGTGCGCACGGTTGTTGGTGAGCAAGGAGTGGGGCAGTGGTATTGACCACAGGGGGAAGCGAGTTCAGTGTAGGGGGGATATCTTGGTGCGTGCGCAAGGATGGGTTACGCACCAGGCTGGGGTGTGCACGGGGGGTGGGGTGTGTACAAGGATGGGGTGAGCGCAGCGCACGGTTGTGTGAAGCACAGGAATGTGAGCCCAATAGAGGTGGTGAGTACAGGGAATGTGAGCCACAAATGGAGGGGAGTGCCAACAGGGTGAGAACAGGGGCTTGAGGAAAGGTGAGTGGGAACAGGGGACTCAGCGGAGCGGGCGGGAGTACAGGAGGGATGAGGACAGTGGGCGCAAGAACAGGGGCTGTGAAAACAGGACAGCGAGTATGGGGGGGTGAACACATAGCGTTTGAAAGGGGGATTGAGCCCCGGGGTTGAATACAGGGGGCGCGGTGTGAGCATTGGGGCTGAGCGCAGTGGGTGAGCACACTGGGGGGTGTAGAGGGGACTTCGCTCGAGTACAGAGGTGAGGACAAGGAAGATGAACACTGGGGTGTGGTGCTGAGCACCAGCTGGTAATCACAGGTGGGTGAGTATAGTTGGGACGGAGAACAAAACGGTGAGCACATAAGGGGCTTAAGACGGGGAGAGGGTGAGTATAGGGATGAGCACAGAGCGGGAGAAAGAAGAGGTGAGCACAGGGGTGTGTTGAGCACATGGGTCTGTGAGAACCAGGGCTGGAAACAGGGGTGGGAGAGCATCAGGTGTGAGCAGAGGGTGTCTGAGCACAGGGGGTCTGAAGGGGCGTAAACATGGGTGTTCTCGCGTGCGCCGGGTGAGCACAGGTGGGGGAGCACAGGTGGATGTTTAGCACTGGGGGTAAGCACAGGGTGTTAGCAGGGGGTGAGAACGAGGGGGGGAGCACAAAGCTTTGAGCACAGTGGGTTGAGCACAGGGGATTGAGCACAACAACAACAACAAAATTACATGTGTAAAGCGCCTTTTCCGTCGGGAGGACGTCCCAAGGCGCTGGTCAGACAGAGTTACAGAGCCGAGTTGGGGGCAGGGATGGTGGACGGTGGAGGGCATGGGGGGGGGGGGGGGGGGGGGGGGAAGCAGGGCGAACGAAAATACAGTAGAAGAGGAGGGTCTTGAGATGGGTCTTGAAGTTGGCGAAGGAGGGGGCGAGATGGAGGGACTGCCCGATGGAGCTCCAGAGGGTGGGGACAGAGTGGCGGAAGGCCCGCCTGCCGAGGGTGCGGGCGAGCGAGGCGGGGGACCACCGGGGTTGAGCGCAGGGAGATGAGCACATGTGTGTTTGGCACGTGGGGCTAAACATAGGGGGTAAAATGGGGGAATGAGGACAACTGTAGGTGAGCAGGGTGATAGCACAGGGTGGGGGGGGGGGTGGTCACGGAGGGGTGAGTACAAGAATATGAGCGCGGTAGGTGGGCACTTAGCATAAGCACAGGGTGGGGGGTTACAACCGTGGGTAGCAGAAGGATAAGTGAGTATGGGGAGGGCAGGTGGGGCACAGGAGGCAGCACAGAGCTGTGAGCACAGGAGGTGAACGCGGGAGGGGGTGAAGGCAGAGTCATATGCGCATAGGAATGGAGTGAGAACAGTAGTGTCATCAAAGGGTGCGGCGCGCACAGGTGTGTGAGTACAGGGGGGGCTGTTGAGCACACGGGTTTAGCCCATGGAAGGGTAAGCACAGGTGGGGCTGGGCAAAGCGGGGCGGGTGAGCAAAGGCTATTGCTCACTAGGGTGGTGAGCACAAGGGTGGGGGAGAGGACACGGTGGGGTGAGCACAGTGGTGAGCACGGGGTGGGGGGAGGCGCTGAGCAAATTTGGTGAGTGGGGGGATAAGTGAGGGCGAGCACGGCGGGGGCGATCACAGGGGAGGAAAGCACAAGTCGGGTGAGTAGAGTTTGTGATTACATTGGGCGGGGTGAGCACGAGTGTGGTGGCCAAAGGTCGGGGTGAGCACGAGTGTGGTGGCCAAAGGTCGCGGTGAGCACGAGTGTGGTGGCCAAAGGTCGGGGTGAGCACAAGTGTGGTGGCCAAAGGTCGGGGTGAGCACGAGTGTGGTGGCCAAAGGTCGGGGTGAGCACAAGGGATGGGGTGAGGAAATGTTGTAGGGCACAGGGGACGGGGTGAGTACAGGTAGGGGCTGAGCCCAGGAGTGTGCGCGCACAAGTGTGGCGGAGCACCGTGTTGTGAGCACAGGAGGGTTAAGCACAAGCTGAGTGAGCACAAGGGAAGGGGATCAAAGGTGGGGATGAGAACAGGGGGTGGCGAACACGGGGGACGTGTGAGCATATGGGGCGAGTAAGCGTTGGGGGGGCCGGTGAGCACGGGGTCGGTTAAGCGCAGGTGGGGCGCAAGCACGAGTGGTGGGAAAGCAGAGCGGGGTGCGAGCACAGGGTCGAGCACAGTGGGGGGTGAGCAAAGGGTTGAGAGCACAGTTTGGGAGGAGAGGAAGGGGGCCTGAGCACAAGGCGGTGATCACAGCGGAGTGATCTCAATGGGTGAGCACAGGAGGGTGAGCACAGCTGTGGTGAGAACAGGAGGTGAGCAAAGTGGACCAGAGCAAAGTTTGGGGTGAGCACAGGTGGTGGACATGAGCAAACGTGTGGGGTGAGAACAGGGACGAGCAAAGGGGGTCGGGTGCGCACAAGGGGAGCGTGAGCACAAGTGCGGGAGAACACATGGATGAGCAGGAGGCCAAACCCAGTGGGGGGGTGATCACAGGGCTGGTTGAGAACATGGCGTTGAGCAAAGTTGGGCAGCGAGCAAAACGGAGGGTGAGCACAGGGACAGGCGAGCAAAAGGTGGGGTGAGCTCATGGGGTGTGGAGCAAAAGGATGGATGAGCACAAGGGAGATGAGAGGATGGGTAGGTGTGCACGGTGGGGTGAGCGCAGGTGGGGTGAGCACGGGGTGTGAGCCCAAATGGGAGGGGGGGCGGGTTGTCAACACAGGGCGGGCGTTGGGGAAACACAGTGGTAAGGGTGAGCACAAGGAGGGTGTGAGCAAAGCGAGGTGTGAGAACAGGAGTGTTGAGCACAGTAGGTGAGTGACACCAGGAGTGGAGACACGGGGGTGGGGGGGGGGGGGGAGTGGGAGCATAGGGGAGGTGAACGCATGGTTACGGGCACAGTGGTTGAGCACACGGGGAGAGGAGAGCACAAGGGGCTTCAGCACATTGGGATGATCGATCATAGTGGTGATTGAGCACAGGGGAAGATAGGCACAGTGTGGTGTGTGAGCACAAGGGGGGAGAGCAAAAGGGAGTTGGGGAGAGGGCTGTGGGTAAGCACAGATGGTGGGCGAGCACTGGTGTGAGCACTGGTGTGTGTGGAGGTGGGGGGTAGACGACGAGCACAGAGTGAAACGTGGGGGGGTTTGATCGCAGGGTTTTCAGCACAGGAGGTGAGCACAGGGGCGGGAGCCCAAGGGCTTGAATTCAGTGGCGCGTGGGGAACGGGGTGGGACGCGAGCAAAACGGAGTAGCACAGAGTGGGGCGAAGGAAGGGCTGTGAGCGAAAAGGTGGGGAGAGCACGGGGGTCGCGGGCAGAACGGGATGGTGAGCACTGGGGGCGAGTGAGCACAGTGGGCAGTTGAGCACAGGGCAGGGGCTGAGAACCGGGAGGCAAATCCGCACCGGGTGCGTGGGTGTCAGCACAAGTGGGAGAGCGCAGGGCGGGGTGAGCCCAGTGGGGAACAGAGTGTGGGTGAGCACGGGATGGCGAGCACGGGGTGGGCTGAGCAAAACGGGGGCTTGAGCACAAGGTGGGTGATCACGGAGGGGGGCAGGTGAGCAGAGGGGGCAGCTGAGCACGGGGGTGGGACGAGAACAGGGGGTGAGCACGGGGTGGAGTTGGTGAGCCCGATAGTGGATGAGCGCAAAGCGGGTCTCAAGAGGGGTTGGTGAGAACAGGGGTGTGAGCACAGTGTGTCGGGTGAAGGCAGTGGGCAGGTGAGCGCAGGGTGGGCCGAACACAGGGGTATGCGCATAAGTGAGCGCAGGGGTCGGATAAGCACAGGGTTGAGTGAGACCAAGTGAGGGGGACCCCATGTTTGTTCGGACGTGGGTTGAACACAGCGGGGAGCAGAGTGGGTGTGAAAACAGGGTTACGAGCAGAGGGGGCTTTGGGCCAAAGGGGTGGGGAAGGCAAATGGCTGATAACAATCGGGGTGTGTGCACAGGGGTCGGATGAGCGTAGGGTGGGTGAGTAAAGCAGGGGAGTGGGCAAACGGGACGGTGAGCACAGCGGACGGTGAGTAAAAGGTGGCGCGAAGCTGAGCAAAAGGAGCGGTGAGCGCAATCGTGGTGAGCACAAGGGGAAGTGGCACAGTGGGTGAGCGCTGGTGGATGAGCACGGGGTGTGAGCAAAGGTTGGGAGGTCCGCACATGGAGATGAGCACAGGATTTGGCTAAACGCATTGGTGGGGATGGGCGCAAAGGGTTTGTGAGCAGAGAGGAGGTGTGGACACAGAGAGGGGGGAGTATGGGATGAGCCCAGTGGTGGTGAGCACAGGTTGAGGTTGAGCCTCAAGGGTTTTGTGAGCACAAGAGACGGGAGAGCGCCAGACGGAGAATAGGAGACGTGAACAGAGGATCCTGAGCACAGGGGACGGGAGAGACAGGGGAGCTGGTGAGTACAAGGGTTTGAGAGCACCGGGATTGGGGGCGGAGGGGGTTTGGTGAGTAGAGTGTGGACCATAGGATTGTGGTGGGGTGAACATCAGGATGTGATCACGGGTTTGTGAGCAAAGTGGAGGATGAGCACAAGAAGTGTGAGCCCAATGGGCATAAGCAAAGGCGGTGATCTCATTTGGGGTGTGAGGACAGGAGGGTGCGAGCGAAAGGGAGGAGCACGGGATGGGGTGACCAAAGGTTTGTGAGCAAAGGTGGGAAGAGTGCGAGGGTTGAGTTGAACACATTGGGGTGGAGCACAGTGGAGAGTGATCACAAGTGGGTGTGTGAGTACAGATGGTGTGATCGCATTGGGGGAGCAGAGGTTTATTGGCACAGGGGGAATGGGCGCGAGTGCGGATTGAGCCAAAGGGCGTGAGCGCAGGGAGTGTGAGCTCAGGGTTATGAGCGAGGAGGAGTGAGCGCAAGGATAGGGTGAGCACAAGGGGAGCACGTCGGCGGTGAGCACTGGATGGGTGAGCACAGGTGAGCGGTGAGCACAGAGCGGTGTGAGAACACGGGAAGGAATACAGTGGGAGAGCACAAAATTGGTGAGCACAGGGTGAGCAAAAGGGGGTGAGCACAAGAGGGAGCGAAGTAAGTGACTGTGTGCGCACTTGGTCGTGAGCGCAGGGGAGTGCCGCGGGTGGGATGGTTGAGCACAGGTGGCGGTGAGCAGAAGGGAAGCGAGCACAGTGGGGTGGGGGGTGATCACAAGGGCAGTGTGAGCACAGTGAGGGTCGAGCACAGCGACGGGGCGGGGGGTGAGCACGGGGCGGGGGGGTGAGCACGGGGCGGGGGGTGAGCACGGGGCGGGGGGGTGAGCACGGGCGGGGGGGTGAGCACGGAGCGGGGGGGGTGAGCACGGGGCGGGGGGGTGAGCACGGGGCGGGGGGGGGCCGGGGCGGGGGGGGCCGAGCGTGAGCACGGGGCGGGGGGGTGAGCACGGGGCGGGGGGGGGGGTGAGCACGGGGGGGGGGGTGAGCACGGGGCGGGGGTGAGCACGGGGCGGGGGTGAGCACGGGGCGGGGGGGACAGGGGGGGGTGAGCACGGGGCGGGGGGGGGTGAGCACGGGGCGGGGGGTGAGCACGGGGCGGGGGGGGGGGCGAGGGGTGCACGGCGGGCGGGTGAGCACGGGGCGGGGGGGTGAGCACGGGGCGGGGGGGTGAGCACGGGGCGGGGGGTGAGCACGGGGCGGGGGGCGGGGGTGAGCACGGGGCGGGGGGGTGAGCACGGGGCGGGGGGGCGGGGGGGTGAGCACGGGGCGGGGGGTGAGCACGGGGGGGGGGTGAGCACGGGGCGGGGGGGGGCGGGGGGTGAGCACGGGGCGGGGGGGGTGAGCACGGGGCGGGGGGGTGAGCACGGGGCGGGGGTGAGCACGGGGCGGGGGGGGGGCGAGGGGGTGAGCACGGGGCGGGGGGGGTGAGCACGGGGCGGGGGGGCGGGGTGAGCACGGGGCGGGGGGGTGAGCACGGGGCGGGGGGGGGGGGGGGGGTGAGCACGGGGGGGCACGGGGCGGGGGGTGAGCACGGGGGGGGGTGAGCACGGGGCGGGGGGGGTGAGCACCGGGGCGGGGGGTGAGCACGGGGCGGGGGGTGAAGCACGGGGCGGGGGGTTGAGCACGGGGCGGGGGTGAGCACGGGGCGGCGGGGGTGAGCACGGGCGAGGGGGTGAGCACGGGGCGGGGGGGTGAGCACGGGGGGGGGGGGGGTGAGCACGGGGCGGGGGGGGGGTGAGCACGGGCGGGGGGGGGAGGCGTGGGGGCTGATGGCCAACTGTTGAGTGAGCACCGGGGAGGTTAGCACGAGCGGTGCTCGGTACAGGGGGAGAGCGTACAGAGGAGCGTTTGACTACGCGGGGGTGTGACTGAGCAGAGGCCGAGGGGTTGAACACAGGAGTTAGGGGCTGTGCGGAGGGCGAGCGGCTGAACACAACGGCCGGGGGGGGTGGAGCTGATCGAAGCGGGGAGGGACCGACCGCG
>NW_024704826.1:0-217413 GCF_018977255.1 Callorhinchus milii
CGGTGGCTTGTCACTCCTTCACCCTGCACTGCGCCAGCACTCACTGGGCAGAGACATTCAAGAGATGGTCCAGGGAATAACATAATGATTACAGAATAAATAATAATTCCTGGTCATATATTGCTGAAGAGAGGGACCGATGATGACATTTGTTTGTGGAAGTAAAGAGAGGCTGGTTCTGTTGTAAACTGGGAATGCGGGTGTGTTATGCGCCGTGTTTGCCCCCCCAGGATGGGTGTGTAATTCAGTGCCTTGAAATGTTCAGTGCCTTGAAACCTTCCCGATGGGAAACGCAGTATACAAATGTGATTTATTCGTTGTTGTTGCCCTCGTTCCCTCCCTGCTCTTATCAACCCCTTCTCCTGCTCCCCCTTCACTTCCAAAGTCTTTGTGAGGTGTGGGGGGGGCTCTCATGGGGAGGTGGGGGGTCATTCTGTGTCCTACGTTGAAGTGTTCTGGAACCCACGTCAGTCACGGCGATGAAGCCCCTCTGTTCTGCCTCTCTTCATCGTCCAGACAACTCCTCTCCCTTCCTCTTCGACCTGTTTACGGCCACCTCCAGGCCTCCCTCCAGCTCGGAGTCTCGGAGGCTCCGCCACTGTTAAGCGCTCTGAGACGCTACTCTGCGTGGAAGGCGCTATATAAGTGCAAATTGTTATTGTTGCCCAACACAAGCTGATTTCAGTGAGTGTAACCCAGGGGTGTGGTTGGTTGGGAGCTCAGAGCTGCACACACTCCTCAAGACGTCTCAGATTGTCAGAAAATAGTCAACGAAGACACAGGATGGTTCTTTTTTTCTTTTTACCAACCAAAGCCGGCCAAGTGGTCAGTGAACTGGGATGCTCTGCGTTCCCCTGTTAGGACCTCCATCAGCTCAGATACCCTTGTGGAGCTCTCCATGGTCTCGGCATCAATCTCTGCCTCTCTGCTGGTCAATGGGAGCGGTGTTATTGTGTGAGCTGGTGAGGGGGAGGGAGGGAGGGGGAGAGGGAGGGGAATGGTGTTGTACCTCTCTCCCCCCCCCTCGCCCTCCCTCCCCTCTCCCCCTCTCCCACTCCCCCCCCCCCCCCCCGGTGGTGGTGGTGATGTGTTGGCCCCAATGTTCCCCAACACACGGTGTCTCTGTACATTCCCATCAGGCTCGCAAAGACAACGAGAGGAAAATGGCCACTGCTTCGTTGCCAACGACGACCAAACCAGCACTGGTAAGCGTCCAGGAGCCCGCCGAGACCCCAAGCCAAGACTCAGAGCCCCAGAGCCCGCTCAGCGAGGTCTCCAGTGGCTACTTCTCCCACAGCGTCTCCATGGCCACGCTCTCCGACACCTCCACCCTGGCTGGCAGCCCCCATCCTCCCACACCACCCCCGACACAGACATCACCCACACTCACAGGCCCTGGAGCTGCGACGGGGAGTCCCAGCTGGACAACAAGGACTGTGCTGGGCCAACAACCAGGCCTGCTCAACCCCAGCCCCAGCCCAGTCCAGCCCACACCAGCTCGACTCAACCCCAGCCCAGCCAGGCTGCAGCCCAGACCAGCCCCGTGCACAGCCCAGAGAGAATGGTTGAGCCAGACATTGGAGGGGACAAGCAATCAGAGGGAGAGGGCACCATGGAGACAGAGGGAGGGGACCCTGCGGAGCCTGACATGAGGAGGAGCCCTGTGTACAGCTCAGACACAGGGAGTGAGGTGGAGTCGGAGAGCGAGGGTGATGTGCAGCTGGAGAGAGGGGAGACGAGGAGACGGACACAGGGGAGAAGTGGAGCCAGAGGGAGGGAGCGTTGTCCACAGCTCAGACCCAGGGGGTGACGTGGAGCCCGGTAGCCACATGGACACTGATCCTCGTGAGGGTCACAATGATGTTGAAGAGGAAACGGCTGCTGCTGATGAAGAAGGAGAAGGAACGGAGCCAGAGTTTGTGGCGGAGTCGGGAAGAAGCCTCTCTGTGTGTGAGGAAGCTGGGAAAGGCCTGCCCTCCCGTATCCTCAGCTCCACCCTCAGCCCCGCCCCCGCTTCCCAACCCAGGGCCCCGCCCGGACTGGCCAAACCCCGCCTCACTGTGACTGCGTCCGCCATCACCTTCACAAACCCCTTCACCATCCAGAAGGTCCGCACCTCGGAGCTCAAGTCCTTCACTCGCATCCTGGGGAGGAGGATTGCCGGAGCGGGTCCGAGCGGGAAGCCAAACGCTCGGCCGCAGACCGGCACAGCTGGAGCCCGGACACGGGGAGACGGGGGAGGGGAGCGAGGGTAAGTGGGCAGCCCCGAGGGCTCGCACCCCCCCAGCCACACGTCTGACACGGCCTCCGACACAGAGGATGGAGGAGCTGTGCCCAGCTGGCTGAGAGAGGGCGAGTATGTCAGTATTGGCACCAATAAGTGTGGGACTGTCAGGTATATCGGAACCACGGAGTTTGCGGACGGCGTGTGGATTGGTGTTGAGCTGGATGTACCAGCAGGTAAGACCAGAGACGTTACCCCTCCTCACCTGTTATTCCCTCACCTCCCCCTCCCCTCCCTTCCTATCCCTTTATAACTGGGGACAGGAACTCTTCCCCCTCAGCTCCTGTTAACCCTGCAAACCAAAGCCCTAGCAGGTAAGGTGGTCCTAGCTGCAGAAGCAGCAGGAAAGCTTACCAGACGGCGCTCTCAATGGCAAGCTATGCGGTTTTAGCTGGCTAGACTCCAGCACTTACCCCAACGCACACCCAAGCCTTGGCTGTCGCCAACCTGCGCCTAATACTTTGCGGAATTAGGTCAGCAGGAGACTTCCCTCCAGGGAGAGAGTAAGAACATAAGAATTTGCTGGCCAAAGAAGACCAAGGTCCATCGAGTTTGCCTTCCACCAACCTGGCAATTGCTTGACATTTCGTCTCCCAAACTATACTGTGTAACATTTTCTAGCAAAAATCTATTTAATTTGTTCTTGAAACAAACATTTTCTGTATTTTTATATTCTACTCCAATATAAGGGGATTTGCATGTGATGCATGGAATGAATTCTCAGCTTGGTTTGGATACTCCTAAGCGTGGTGATGCGTTAGTGTGTGTCAGACACCTGGCTGGGCAAAACAAATCCTTTTATGGACCGAATTTGATGTACAGTCTTGGTTCTAGAGCAGGGCTGGGGGAGGCTGCGTTGTCAGAGGTGCCGTCCTTGGTGAGACATTAAACTGCTGGATGTTAAAGATCTCGTGACGCTATTTGAAAAGAGAAGGGAGTTTCTCTCTCCCGTGTCCTGGCCAACAATCCCCCAAATAAAATTGGTCATTCACTCCATGGCTGTTTGTGGGAGTTGCTGCAAGCAACCGGCTGCTGCGTTTGCCTACAAAATACAGTCATTACACTTGACAGTAAATCCTTTGAAGCGCTTTGAGACATGTCAATGCCATAACTAGCGAGAGAGTGAGGTTTATGTTCTCCTCTTGTCTGCCCTACTTCTCTCTGGAACGCAATCCTGGAGTCCCACCGACTTGCTCTCTCCCACACCACCTTCAAGGTTCTTCAAGACTTACCTCTTTGACTGCTTTTTCGGTCATCGGGAGGACCTGGGTTTGATTCCTGGGCAGGGTTAAAGGTCAGGCAAGTTTCCTTACTCCAATATGCCTCTGTTTCGCAGTAAGTAAGAACCCAATTGTTAGTCGATTGGTGGATTGATTTTCCAGGGATAATTCCTTCAATAAAATAAATAATGATTATTTGGTCACTCAATCCATGACTGTTTGTGGGACACTGCTGTGTGCAATTGGCTGCCATGTTTTGCCCACAAAATATACAGTCACTACGCTTCACAGTAAATTCTGTGAAGTGTAGTGACTCTGTACTCTGTATATTCTGTGAAAGTGCTTTGAGATGTCTCAACGACGTGATAAGGCGCTGTATCAAAATGCAAGTCTTATTGTTGTTAAGCTTGAGACGTCCTCCCGACGTGAAAGTCATTGCCGTATTGTGAGGGCGGGGAGACCTGGTGCAAAACCCGTTGTATAATCAGTGCTTAACGAGAATAGTGCAAACCTCACCACATGGGCGTGAGCCCCAGAGCTCAACCCAACATTCAGCGGAAAGTCAAACAAGTGGGTGGGGCACTTTACTTCATCACAACAACCTGGGGCCTGGCAGGTGCCACCTCAAACCACTGGTGTACAAAGATACGGTGAAAAAAAACTCAACTGTCCAGTGACTTGGGACGTCTTTCCAATGTGAATAAATGTATAAATGTAATGTGTTGTTGTTGTCTGATAACACGGCAGACCAGACTGTGCTCAGTGGCTGAATGGCAGCAAGTACAGGCTTTCCATCGCGATTGGCAATATTGGGGAAGTGGGACTAGTTGGTGGCTCTTCCAAAGAGATGGCACAGGCACGATAGGCCGAATGGCCTCTTTCTGTCCTGTTCTATAATTTCTGCTCAAAACATTCACCAACGGCCATGCCTTTAGCTGCTACATCCTTATCCTCTGTGTCAATCCCTCAGCCTCACCCCCTCTTTATCTGGCTTTAATTCATCTCTTGAACCGTGTATTATGATCCCCTTCTGCCTCGCTCAGTGTCTGACCTCCCCACTGTGCAGCCCCCGAGACACTAACCTGTGTGAGAGACGCTGTGTAATTCACATTGTTGTTGTTTTGGAATGTGTATCAATAGAAAAAGTCTGAAAGGTGTGAAGGAGGAGTGGGGTAAACGGTGAGCTCCAGCCTTGTGGGGAGTTTGGGAATCCACCTCTTGCATGAATTGTTTGGAATTTTTGGATCGGCTGAACACACATACCCACCCACACAAAACCCCTCCTCCCATCACGCCAGCCCTCGCCAGGCTCTACTGGCTCCCAATTACTAAACGGATCAATTTCAACCCGCTACCCGCTACCCGCTGCCTCTGCTCGGCTGTCTCCAGCCTCCTGCTTGTTCCTTGTCCCCTCCACTCCACCATCGGGGGCCGTGCTTTCAGCCACTACTCCCCGAAACTCTGGAACTCTCTTCCTCTATCCCTCTGTCTTGCCGCCTCCCTCCCCATTTTCAAATCACATCTCAAGACTGTGCCTTACAGTCACCTCCTCCCGCCTCAGAGTCGGGCTCTAGAACTGTCAGACCTTCAGCCTCTCTGTCCCCACCCTCTGCAAATCCAGCTCAGTCCCACCTCACCCCCTTTGCCCTTCAAGGCACGTCTCAAGCCCCTCGTCAGCCCCCCACCTACCCCACCCCGCCACCCTCCTGATCCCAAACCCCAGCTCGGAAATCCCTGACTGTCAGCGCCTTGGGATGTCCTCCAACACGAAAGGCTCTGTAAGCCTTTGTATTGTTGTTTGAAGGATTGTTTCCTGTTGTGTTTTGTAGGTAAGAACGACGGCAGTGTTGGAGGACATCAGTATTTCCGGTGTAATCCAGGATACGGAGCGCTGGTCAGACCCAACCGTGTCAGCAGGGCCTCGGGGGCCCGGAGGAGGCGAGGGCCGGGCTCCGGCTCCAGCTAACCTCCGCAGCGAGGTTAGGCGTAACGGCAACGTCACCAGCTCCAACCCCAACCTGGCCGCGCTGGGCCCACCCGCACAGACAAGGCAACCAGGAGGAGGTGAGCAGAGGAAATCCTGGGCCGCCAGAGCAGAAACCTCAGTGAGCAGCCGGGGGGGTTGGTGTGTGGGGTGGGGGGGGGTGTAAACACTGACAATCAATCAATTGCGGGTGAGGGAGTGTAGAACAGTTGCCCTCTCTCTCCCATCCAGTTAAAAATATCAATACCTCTCTCTGCCCCAGCGCACCATCGCCTCAGACACCTAAGAACCGTTACGGGCATGAGAGCTGTGTAACACTAACACTGGGCCCCCCCACCCTCTCTCTCTCTCTCTCTTCAGGCTGAACTAATGTCTTCTCAACACTTTCTCTCTTTTTCTCCCCCATTCACCAGCTCATCATCTCAGACACCACGACAGGGGGGGAGTGAGGGGGGAGATGCTGACAACCTGAGCTACTGTTTTTATATTAGATTTTACTCGGTAACCTGGCAGGAAGCTGGAATGACACTTCTCCTAATAGGCTTGTGAGATATTGCAAACTAATGTACATTGTAATTAATGACCTTTTCTGATTCACACAAGGCTTTTATATATATATATTATACCAGAATCTAAATCTATATATGTGTATATCAGGACAATGTGATTTTCTGACTCGATCGGAAGGGAAATATGCTAACAGCGGGTGATTAAACATTATCATTGATTTACTGTTGTTCACAGCGACTTTTAATCAGGTGGAAATCGATGGGGTAATTTAAATTTTTTATTTAAAAAAAACAAGTGTCTGTCTTTTGTTCTCGCTGCGGATCTGGTTTGTGAAATTTCAGTGTCTACTGAGCTTTGGGCTGTCGAGTATAAACATTGGTACGGACTGACTGGGCTGAATGGCCTGTTTCGGTGCTGTACCCGGGATAGTCCCCACGAGGATGGTGGTCTGTCCCTGGGTCCAAATTTGGCCTCGTCTTGAGTTCAGCAACAAACTGGAACAACATTAACATTCTAAACCAGATACACTCATCACAGAAACACAGCTATTAATCCCCACAACACGATTCCTTCCCCGGGAACTCCCAACATCAGCAACCGTGGAATTTTAAATTATACATATATATGTGTGGGATTTGGTTCACGAAACTATGGTCACCTTATCCTGGTCCTCTGTGCTGCTGTTACCGTGGTTTTATGGAGTCCCGTACCGGTAGTGGTTAGACACTTGTGCCTTCGTGGGCCTCGCAGGCAAGAGGACCTGGGTTTGATTCCCGGGTAGGACGAAACCTTAGGCGAGTTTCCTTACTCCACACATCTCTGTTTATGTAGCAGTAAGTAGGAACTTAAGTCAATTGGCAGATCACTTCCAGGGGTAAAAATAATCCATCAAAAAAAAAATGGTCACTCAATCCACAACTCTTTTGTGGGTCACTGGCTGTGCACAATTGTCTGCTGCGTTTCAGCCACAAAATGAATTAATTTTACAGTATATTCTGTGAAGCGCTTTTGAGACACTGCAATGACATGATAAGACGTTATATCAAATGCAAGAATATTATTATATCGTTAATTATATTAACCGTGAAACCACAGGACTGCCTCAGAGACAGATCAATTTTAAATTAGTTTATTTTTTCCTCTACCTGGAAAGATACAGAGTAATAAACGCAACATTTTTCTTTAAAAAATAAATTTGTTAAAACAAACTGTACAAACGGCATAAAGTAACTTTACATTTGTTTCTGCGAAAAGTCTATGTCAACACAAGCACTAATCCAGAGATCGAGAGGGACCACACCATAGGACCCCAAAGTAACTGCTCGATCCATAGAATTAAAAAAATAATCTAAGGCTTTTTATTTAAATCCCATTCACATTTTCTATTTTAATGTTAAAAAAGTTCCTGTGAGTGGCCTCCCTGATCCAGGCCGCCTTTACTCTGTGCAGTAACCACGACCAGGACATCATGACCTTCCTCAGTGCTAATGCCTTTCCACAGCTGTGGGTTAGGATGTGGATGGAGTGCATTGTGTCTGTGCCTTCGCCTCACTCCTTGCCTTCTCAAGGCATGTCTCAAAACCTCCTTCGAGCATGTCTTCGGCCACCCTCCTCCCTACCCTCCACCCCCAGCTCAGGTCCAAATCCCTGACTGTCTTGAGACATCCTCCTGACGTGAAAGGTGCTCTGTGCTGCCATGACTGAGATCCGCTAAGTCAACCCAACCCGTGACCTACCAGGGCTTTCTTCCCACTCAGCCGGTTAGCACAATGTTAGCCGTTAGCTCGTGGGGAGAAGCCGGTCATTGGTAATGGTGCAGTGGCTCATCAGCTGTGGGAGGGTTCACCTCAATTGATCAGGGTCTCAACTTGCTTCTAAATCTCCGCTGACAGGAGTGGGACATGGATCATGTGACTGCCCCATCCTGAGCACTGAATCAGTCAGCAATAGTGACTGTGGAACCAGGGGCCGTGAAACAAGGAGATCGGATTCCCCTGGTTTATGGCCTGAGTGGGAGGAGCGAGGGCTTCACAGATAAATGTAGTCAAGTATAGTGACTGTAATTTGTGTGCATATAAGAACAGAAAAGCCAACTTTCATTAAGACTCAATTCAGCGCAGTCATACATCTTAAGCGCCTGTTTGAGATGACCAACAGCTCGACATTTGGGGATTGAAGCGAAGGGGTATGAAGCTCCCCTTCTCTCTCCTCCCAACACTTCCCAGTCTCTGCTTTCTAATCAACTTTTACCTTGAGTTTTTTTTTGGTCGGCCAGGTGTCTGACACAGAAACCAATCACCGAGCTTAAGAGTATCCAAACCAAGCTGAGAATTCCCCGCTTCCCGCCTACACATGGAAATCCCAGAGATAGATTGTTGGAATGGAAAGCGCTCTCTCTCCCTGGAGGGATGCATCCTGGCTTACCTAATTCCGGAAAATATTAAGCGCAGGTTGGCAAGAGCCAATGCTTGGGCACTCCAGAGTGTGCGTTGGGGGGTAACTGCTGATATCACTGTCTGCAAGCTTTCCCGCTGCTTGTCCAGATGGGACCACCCTACCCATTAGTAGGGTTTACAGGAGCTGAGTGGGATGACTTCCTGCCCCCAGTGACTGGTCGGCCCTTCCAGGTCCTGCTGTGCTGTCATGAGCAGTGCCCTGGAATACTGTGGACCTGCCTGGCTCAGGAACCGGACTGGGAGACCGTCACAGATCGATCACTCCCTCACTGAGATTCCTGCACATTGTGGGAGTTGTGTGTAAGGCGTGTAAACAAACCCTTGTGCAACCGAGTGTTTTGTTGATTGTAAAGCTAAATTAAGGGCATTTTGCAATTCCCTTTGTACAAACCAGTTTACACAGCACATAACCTCCCGCTTTACACAGCTGTGTAATATGCCTGTGTTTACACAAGGCACATGATTCACGACAAATGATACTCCTACATTTACACATGGTTTACATACACACAATATACCCAGGTTTACTCGTGGTTTACACTGGCACACCACTAGCCCCAATGCTGCTGGACAAGGACTACAGAAAGCTGTCAGGGTTGGGCTGGCAAGATTAAGATTGTGTCCAGCCTGGCACCTGCCTCCACCAGCACCCAGGGAGGGAGCCCCATCACCACCCGGTAAAGGCACGGCCCATGCCGGTTACCAGACTTCACGGCTGGAATGCTGAAGCTGCGGCTACCAGGCAATGTTACCTGAATGATTGGGAGGGCATCGGATACAACAAAGTGGTGATGCTGAGAGTTCTCTAAAAATAACTCACCTCATCTACACACACTACAGTCACTCACTTCATCCCTTAACTGGTGAACAGTCCTAACTCACTGAGGACAACAGTTAGTGCGTTCGCTGTCCTGGATGCCTGCTGACTGGAGACCGTTGGGAGGCTGCCGTAGGCTACTAAATGGATTTAGTTTATCCCCCCCACCCCACCCAAGGAGCCAGGCTATCTCTCCACTCCACAATCCCAGCCATTCCGAAGGACATCTTTCCGTGATCCTCACCCCACCCAGATCATTCTCATTTCTTCGTTCGAAAGTCCTTGAGCCCAGACTGAGGGAGCACAAGCCAACGTTACTGGGCTGCTGATGGTGAGCGTCACTGGAGTGTGGGGTGAGGAAGGGTGTGAACTCGGGTAATAGCACTGTGCCAGTATTGGGTACAGCTTCATGGTTAGGAAACAGGTTCAAGTGTTTCACAGACATCGCTGTCTGCTGAAATCTTGAACACTGAGGAATGAAGAGCCAAAGCTTCAGGAAGCATTGCATCAAGACTGGCCTCAGGCGTTGGGCTGAAGACATCAGGTCCCCACTAATGTTTGACAATAAGACAAGCAGCTTCTTTGGCCAGAACCCCAGCCCTAGGGGACATGAGGCACATCCTCCCGTCCAAGGCACTGACTGTCACGAGTGGATGAGGAGAAGCTAAGCTCGCTGAAAACAAGATCATGTACAGATATATTGGGATTTACATTAAGGTTTGGTCGGTCCCACATTGCACCACATCTTGGTCCTGTCCTCCTCGCCTCAGTTATCCTCAATCACCTCAGTCTTTATCCCGCTGCCGCCCCCTGTCTGGCCAGAGCCAAGATGGTGTGGTTGACAGCAGCCATTTCCACTGCCAGTGAGATGGGATCCTGCTGGAGGTCACTGGGACTTGTGTTATCGTCCTGCGGTTGGGGAGAAGGGTTGGAGCGTTAGGAAAACAGCAACTTTCTCACCATGAACAATGCTACCAATGGTGCTCGCTCCCCCACTGGAGCTCTCTAATCTAACCCCATTTTCTGCTCTTTCCCCCATCGTGTCTGTGTAGCTACCTCACTCCCAGAAGCACTCTCTCCTGAACCTGAAGACTCCTATCTCTTTCTCAGTATTTTGTCACATTCTTCCTTTCCAAACGTTGATCTATCTTGAATGACAAAAATGGCCACCTCCAGGTCATCAAATCACCCAGGACATCACTTCCTGTGTGAACATCACACACTTCCCGTGGGTACCCTGTAGACCGACAGGAGTTGCAGTGCACATCTGATCTCTGGTGTGTATCACAGGTTCATGCCTCAGTCCACTAAATGGGACGTGGAGTCCTGCAGCTCAGTGGTTAGAGCACTCGCTTTGCAAGTGAGAGACCTAAGTTCAATCCCCGGGGGGTCAGGGCCAAACCTTGGGCAAGTTTCCTTACTCCACACAGAGCCTAATAATAATCCCTCCAAACAACAATAATAAATTGGTCATTTTCAATCCATGACTGTTTGTGGGACATTGCTGTGTGCAATTGACTGCCGCGTTTCACCCACAAATATACAGTCAACTCACTTTACAGCATATTTTGTGAAGCGCTTTGAGGTGTCGAGAAGACGTGAAAAGTGCTATATCAAATGCAAGGATTATTATTATTAAATGCTGAAAACGCTGGTGAGAATGGTTGCCGGCTTCTCGTGCTATTCGTGGCAAAACCATTGGGAACCTGTGATCCCAGAAGAGCCGCCTCACAGCCACACCGCAGACCCTGCACAGCACAGAGTCTGATCATATGGAGGAGCCAAAGTACAACACTTTACCACAGGGTCCCAACCCCTAATATAGGGAGCATTGCTGACCACCTCATCTCCAGCATTGAGAAGGAGTGGAATCCTGGGGTATAGTGGTTAGAGCACTCGCCTCGCAAGCGAGTGTACCTGGGTTCGATTCCCGGGCAGGGAGAAACCTTGGCATGTGGAATAACAACAAGCAAACAAATTACAATTATATAGTGCCTTTCACATCAGGAGGACGTTCCAAGTTTCCTTACTCCACAGGCCTCTGGTTACCTCGCAGTAAGTAGGAATCTGGTTGTTACAATTTGGTCATTCAATCCACGACTGTTTGTGGGACATCACTGCACAGTTGGCTGCCACATTTCACCCACAAAATATACAGTCAATTCACTTACAACATATTCTATGAAGCACTTTGAGACGTCTGAACAAAGTGATCAGGCGGTATGTCAAACGCACGGATTATTATTATTAGTGTCCTAAAGGATGTTGACATGGTTTGTTCTCCTCTTTGTAAATCCACTCAGGTTCTTATGTGCAGTATTTAAAAGGTGAGGGATTTAATGAGATAAATAAGGAGAAGCTATTTGCACTGGTCGGTGATGAGAGGGTGTAAATGTAAGATCATTATCATTTCCAATCAGACACGCAACACTCTAAAGGCACTGGTTGAAGCAGAATCCATTACAACAACAACATTAGAGTTCAAACAAAAATTGGGCAGATATTTTAAAAAGAAAAATATAAATGGAGTGTGGGGGAGAAGGGAAGGCCAGGGGAGTGGGACTAAACAAGAAGATCTTTCAGAGCACTGGCACAGGCACAATAGGCCGAATGGCCTCCTTTTGTGCTTCTAACATTGTATGATTCTTAATTGATTGAAACTGTTGGTTGAAGTCTGGAGATTGTCAGGACAATGTTTTTTTTACCGGGCGAGTGTGTTTGACACATGCGGAAACCCATCACCGGGGCTTAAGAGCATCCAAACCAAACCGAGAATTCCATGTATCCCACCAACACATGGAAATCCCAGAGTCAGAATGTTGGGATGGAATGTGCATTATTTCTCTCTCTCGTAAGACGAAAGGAAGACTGAAGGAAGTGAGGAGACCCATCCACTTAAGGGACAGTGAAAGGAGACTGAGTTTTGGGTTCAACAGTCAGTCTGTAGTACAGAGTAATAGTCTGTAAAATGCATAAACTTGGTCTCTATTTGGAGTTTAGAGGTTGAGGGCTGTTAGTTGTTAATCCGACTGAGGATCTTAAAATAATAAAGGGATTTGATAGGGCAGTTACAGAGAAACTATTTCCCCTGGCGGGGGAATCCAGAACAAGGGGCATCATTAAAATTAGAGCCATTTAGGAGTGAAACCAGGAGATAGTTTTCACAAAAAGGTTAGTGGAAATCTGTAACTCTCTCTCCCAAAAGATTGTGGATCCTCGATCCATTTATACCTTCAAGATTGAGGTGGTGAGCTATTTGTTAGGAAAGGGTATTAAGAGACACGGGGCAAAGGCAGGTAAATGGACTTGCGGTACAGATCAGCCATTAAAGAATGGTGGAACAGGCTCGAGGGGCTGAAAGGTCTACTCCTGTTCCTCTGTTACAGAGAGAGAGGGAGCACGGACTGGAGAAAGGACAGGGAGTGTGACTGGAGGGAGAGCTCTTTCGGAGTTAGAGAGAGAGAGAGAGCGGGCACAGACATGATGGGCTGAACGGCCTTCTGTGCTGTAAAGTTGTCTGATTAGATGTGATTGTGGCTGAGGGCAGGGAGATGGGGATGTGCTGTTAACTGCTTTCCCCCACCTCCTGACACTCACCAACATTCTGGCCTAGCCAGTGCGGGACGGGCGGGTTGGCCTATTTGGGCGAGGTCCCGCCGGGCTGGTAGAGCCCCTGGCACCAAGCGCCAGCGGGAGTGACCGCCCTGGGGACAGGAGGAGAGAAGAGAGAAGAAAACGGTGAAGAATAAATCTTGGCAGGAACCGCGAGGCAGAAAAGAAAGCGGTTCTTTTATAAAGTGCTCCAGAGAGTTTCACCCAAAGCCACACATCAACAGCCCTCACCTGCTCCAAGAAATCACTCCCATCAATGTCGTCGCTGTTGGAATGAGCTCCCGGGCTCTGCACATCGATGCCATGCGTTTCCAGGATTGCTGCTTCTTTGAAAAAGCAGAAACATCCATTAAAAATACATAATAATTAATAATTATCCTTGCATTTGATACAGCACCACATCACGTTGTTGAGACGTCTCAAAACACATCACCGAATATACTGCAAAGTAGATTGACTGTATTTCGTGGGCAAAACATGGCAGCCAATTGCACACAGCAGCGTCCCACAAACAGTCGTGGATTGAGTGACTAAATTGAAAAAAATGAACATGCAAAAGAACAACCTCTACTCAAAAGGGCAGACATCTTTTAGATTCTTTTCTTGCTCAAAAAAACATCTAAAAATTGTGATAGAAGTTCAGGAAACATAGGCCCCCTTTCTCGTCTCCGTCTCAAGACCTTCCTCTTTGACCGTGCCTTTGATCATCCTCTCATCCCCACTCCCATTGCCCTCCACCCCTTTTAATCCTAATCCCCAGCTCGGGTGCCAACCCTACACTGGCCAGCGCCATGGGATATTAATGGCTCCAGCACAGACACGATGGGGAGAGAGAGAGAGCAGGGAATGGGGTTAGAGTAGGGAATTCCGGCACAGACACGTTGATCTGAATAATAATGATAATAATCCTTGCATTTGATATAGCGCTTTTCACGTCGGGAGGACGTCCCAAAGCGCTTCACAGAACACACTGTAAAGCGAATTGACTATAGTTGTGGGCAAAACGCGGCAGCCAATTGCGCACAGCAATGTCCACAAACAGTCATGGATTGAGTGACCAATTTATTATTTTTTTCTTCTTGAGGAATTATTATCCGACGTGTGGAGTAAGGAAACTTGCCTAAGGTTTTTCCCTGCTGGGAATCAAACCCAGGTCTCTCACTTGCGAGGCGAGTGCTCTAACCACTGAGCTACAGGTCTACCACCACATTGAATAGACTCGTTCTGTCCTGTAAACGGTCTGTGATTCTACAACTTCCTTAAACATTACCAATGTTTGCTCTCTTCTTGATCTCCTTCCTGCGGTTGGCAAACCAGTTGTACACCTTCAGTGGGGTCACTCGCTCGGTCTCCGTTAGCTTCTTACCTACAGACAGAAAACCACACAGTAGCAGATCATGTCAGGTTTAGCCGCCAAAGCCCTGGGTTTGTGGTGATACCCGACAATGTGGACAGGCAATGATCCACTGCCGTGTGCCCATAAACATTGCTCTATGAAGAGACTTGCAATCCCTTCATGCCCTGGAACCTCCCTACCTTTCTGACCTGCTTTCTCCCCACTCCACTACCTGCTGCCTCTGCTCGGCTGGCTCTGACCTTCTGCTTGTCCCTCATCCCTTCCACTCCACCATCAAGCTTCTTGTTGTACTGGCTGAAAGCGTGGCCGCCGATGGTGAAGAGGAGGGCATGCAGAAGGCCCGAGCTGGCTGAGTGACGGAGTGGGTGCGAGCAGAAGGAGGCAGGGAGGTGCTACCCAGTGAGCGGGGCTGGCATTCTGTAAGTCAATCCCACCTGTTAGATTATAGAAGTTGTAGTCTAATAATAATGAACATTAAACAAATGTAGAATGGAGAAAGTACTGACGGTCATGGGATAGGACACATCTGGTTTGCTCTGTTTCTGAAGGAGTAACAAGGCAGCTGTGGAAAAGGGCAGAGGATTACCACTTATCAGTAAATAACAACAAGCCCACAGAGGTAACGGTCCAAGGTACCGGTCGACACAGGATCTCAGCTCAGCAATAAGCCGTTAGATTCTGACAGGCCCCGCATATACCATAGCAACAAATGAGCAAGTTGGTCAAACTGGAGGACTTTGGTACCATCCCAGGAATGTACTAATGGTTACACATAATAAAGTAACGAGCACCAGATACAGCCCTAAACCGATCAATCTCCTATCTTAGACAGGACAAAGGGAAGACCTCGTGGAGACTCGGTCAGGCTGGCACCAAGCCAAACGATTGATTAACCTGAGCACGTGACAGTATCAGAAGTGGGTAGAGGGGCCCTAGGAAGGACACTTGGAGAAAGGGTATAACTAGCCCACCTCTAGGTGAGAACAGTTAGAAGAACAGGAAGACTCCAGAGAGAGAGAGAGAGAGAGAGAGACGGAGTGTGGAGAGGTCCCTTTAAGAATCACAAGGAAGGTGTTCCATGATGTTGTGTGACTATCTTCAAATATAATTTGTTAGACAGTTTCAGTAACTTGTTAATGCATGTTGTGTTCACTCTGTTCATAATAAACCTGACTGCACCATATTTGGACTGTCGAGTCACATTTCGAACTATGGGATCGGAAATCCCAACACACTCCTGAAAGCTATCCCACCAGCTGTGTTTTATTTAAAGTTATGCCTCACCTGGCTTCTGTACCACTGCGTTGCAGGCGTTAGAGATCTCCTCCCTCTTGGCTTCATCGGGATATTGATTTTCATGGAAATAACTAAGTGAAGAAAAGCACACAAGATATTCCATCAGGTGACACCGCACAGCACAGGCCAGTCCAGAGCTGGCCATCAGTCAAACCTGCCTTAGAGAGAAATCACCTCATCACATCGAAAGGTCTCGTAAAAGCTTTATAGTCCAGTAAAACTCACATACGTCGTATCCCTCGGGTTTTATAACATTTAATATGACTTGCATGAAGTCCGAGTTGTAGACAAACTGTATAAGTCGTTGAAAATCTGATTTAATCAATGAACTACTCTGTGCACGTGTAATTCAATGCAGCTGGTAAGTGCGCATGTGGTGATAGATTAAGACTACATTTCCCGTGATTCAATGAGTCTTCACCCGTCACCACATGTGCACTTATCAGCAAGTGTTGGAATCGCAGGATATCAAGTTCTTTCTGCTCATGCGTCGACGGTCAGGGCTATGATTGCCATAATTCAGCGCAGCCGGTAAGTGCGGGAGTAATGGAAGGCAGGGGAGTGGCATTATGAGTTAGGAGGTGATTGATACAAGTAGTTTAAATCCGATGGCCTGGTCAAAGAGGAGAGTCTTGAGGCAGGACTTGAAGGAGGCTAAGGAGGGGGCGAGGCGGAGTGACTGGGGGATGGAATTCCAGAGGTTAGGGGGCAGAGTTGCTGAAGGCTCTCCCGCCAATGGTGGGGCGGGTGGGTCGGGGGACAACAACAACAACTTGCATTTATATAGCGCCCTTCCCCCAGGGTAGCGTCCCAGACCGCTATAAGCAAGGACAGGATATTTGAGGGTTTGCCTAAAAATAAGCAGTCACCACACTTTACAGAAAAACTATGAAGCGCTTTGAGACACTGACGTTATAGAGCCACTTCAAGTGCCGGGATTATTATTATATGGGCAGATTCAGGATTTGGGCAGATACATGTTATTCAAATTTAATGTAGAAACGGCAGGGGAGTGAGAGCCCACAGACAGGTTTTTATAATAATAAAATAATAATCCTTGCATTTGGTACAGTGCCTTATCGCATCGTTAAGAGGTCTCAAAGCGCTTCACACAATATATCGTAACAAGATAGATGAATTAGTTGCACAAATAGAGGTAAAAACCGGTATGATCTAGTAGCCATCACCGAGACATGGTTTGCAGGGTGATCAGGGATGGGAACTGAATATTCCCGGCTACGTGGTATATAGGAAAGATAAGCGATGTGGTAAACGAGGAGGGGGCGTGGCCCTGCTAATAAAGGATGGGATAAAAACAGTAGAGAGGAAAGATTTTAAATCTGAAAAGCAAGATGTAGAGTCAGTATGGGTAGATAATGTAACTTCAAGGGGCAGAAAACTATAGTGGGAGTAATAATAATAATCCTTGCATTTGATATAGCGCTTTTCACGTCGGGAGGACGTCCCAAAGCGCTTCACAGACCACACTGTAAAGTGAATTGACTGTATATTTGTGGGCGAACGCGGCAGCCAATTGCGCACAGTAATGTCCCACAAACAGTCGTAGATTGAAAATGACCAATTTATTATTGTTTTGTTTTGGAGGGATTATTATTGGGCTCTGTGTGGAGTAAGGAAACTTGCCCAAGGTTTCGCCCTCTGCCTGGAATTGAACTCAGGTCTCTCACTTGCGAAGCGAGTGCTCTAACCACTGAGCTACAGGACTCCACAGTAGTTTATAGACCCCCAAACAGTGGTCAAAGTATCGCTCAAGGTATAAATCAAGAGATTAGTGGAGCATGTAGCAAAGGAAAGACACTAATTGTGGGTGATTTTAACCTGCACAGAGACTGGGACAACCAAATTGTGAAAGGTAACATAGAAGAGGAGTTTATAGAATGTATTAGAGATAATTTTCTGGATCAATATGCTGAGGAGCCGACCAGGGAACAAGCCATATTAGACCTTGTTTTGTGTAATGAAATAGGGCTGATCAGCAAACTGGAACTTAAGGCTCCTCTCGGGCAAAGCGATCATAATATGATGGAATTTAGCGTTATGTTAGAGAGGGAAGTAGTTAAGTCTGAAGCAAAAGTCTTCAATTTAAATTGAGCCAACTTTGCTGGTATGAGAGAGGATTTAGCCAGAATAAACTGGGAGACTAAACTTTGACGGTAGACCAGCAATGGCAGACATTCAAGGAGATAGTGCAAAATTCCCAACGAGCACATATTCCTTTGAGGAATAAGAATGCCACGGGAAAGGTGGTGCAGCCGTGGCTAACGAGAGCAGTTAGGGACAGTATCAAATCAAAAGAAAAAGCCTATAAAACAGCGAAGATGAGTAGTAAACCCGAGGATTGAGAGAACTTTAGGGAACAACAGAGGAGGACCAAAAAGTTGATCAAGAGGGAGAAAATAGATTACGAGGGCAAACTAGCAAACATAAAAGCAGACTCCAAGAGTTTTTACAAATATATAAAGAGGAAAAGGCTAGCGAGGGTGAATGTGGGTCCATTACAGGTAGAGACCGGAGGAATTATAATAGGGACAAAGACTCACCATTAAAGTCATTAAACAAGTATTTTTCTACAGTCTTCACCGTGGAAGACACTGGAAACATACCAAAAATAGAGGACCAAGAAGACAATGTTAGCGAGCAACTGAGGGAGATTAACATTAGTAAAGAGATGGTTCTCGGTAAATTGTCGGGTCTTAAAACCGATAAATCCCCTGGACCGGATGTCCTGCATTCGAGAGTTTTAAAGGAGGCGGCTACTGAGATAGTGGATGGCATGTCTATAATCTTCCAAAAGTCTGTGGATACTGGAAAAGTTCCCATTGATTGGAAGATTGCAAACGAAATTCCACTATTTAAGAAGGGTGGGAGAGAAAATAGGGAAAACTATAGACCAGTTAGTTTGACGTCAGTTGTAGGGAAAATTCTTGAGTCCTTAATAAAAGACGTAGTTATGGGATACCTGGAAGACCATGAAAAGATTAGGCAGAGTCAACATGGCTTTACAAAAGGGAAGTCATGCTTGACTAACCTTTTAGAATTTTTTGAGGATGTATCCAGGAGGTTGGATAAGGGGGAACCAGTAGATGTGGTATATTTGGATCTTAGGAAGGCATTTGACAAGGTCACACAAAAGGCTGTTACTGAAGATCAAGGCCCACGGGATTAATGGGAAAATATTAACATGGATAGAAGAGTGGCTATCGGGTAGAAAGCAGAGAGTAGTGATAAACGGATCATTCTCGAATTGGCAGGAGATGTAACTAGTGTAGTGCCACAAGGATCAGTGCCTCGGCCTCAGCTATTTACCATTTACATCAATGATCTGGATAAGGACATTGAATGTAATGTGTCTAAATTCGCGGATGACACTACATTAGGTAGCAGAGTGAGCTCTCGGGATGATGCAAAAAGATTGCAACAAGATATAGATGGGCTCGGGGAGTGGGTGAGTAGGTGGCAGATGGAATTCAATGTTAGCAAGTGTGAAGTTATTCACCTAGGTAGCAAGAATAAAAGAACAGATTATTTTCTGAAAGGGGAGAAGTTAGATAGTGTTAGCATTCAAAGCGATTTGGGTGTCCTTGTACACCAGTCCCAAAAAGTTAGTTTGCAGGTTCAGCAGCAACTAAGTAGGCGAACGGCAGTTAGCGTTCATTGCCAAAGGTTTATAATATAAGAGTAGGGAAGTCTCGCTGCAACTGTATAGGGCTTTGGTGAGACCGCACCGAGAGTATTGTGTGCAGTTGTGGTCCTTATTTAAAAAAGGACATACTTGCCCTCGAGGGGGTACAGCGTAGATTCACTCGGTTAGTTCCTGGGATGAGGGGACTGACCTATGAGGAGAGGCTGAATAAACTGGGGCTGTATTCTCTATAGAGTACAGAAGAATTAGGGGAGATCTTATTGAAACATATAAGATTCTTAAAGGGCGGATAAAGTAGACACTGAGAGACTGTTTCCCCTGGAAGGAGAATCTATAACCAGGGGTCACAGTCTGAAAATAAAGGGTCAGCTTTTTAGAACAGAGTTGAGGAAACATTTCTTCACTCAGAGGGCAGTGACTTTATGGAATTCACTCCCCCAGAAGGCTGTAGATGTCAGTCCTTCAACATCTTCAAGGCTGAGACTGATAGATTCTTGAAAAATAGAGGGATTAGGGGATATGGGGAGAGGGCGGGTAATCAGAGTTAGGTGAGAAGCCATGGTCTTATCAAATGGTGGGGCACAGGCTCGAGGGGCTGAATGGCCGACTCCTGCTCCTAATTCTTATGTTCTTATACTGTAAACTGAATTTACTGTATACTTTGTGGGTGAAACACGGCAGCCAATTGCGCACAGTAGCGTCCCACAAACAGTTATGGATTGACTGACCACATTATTATATTATATAATAAAATATATATATTAGGCAGAGGAGATTGAGGAGATCACAGATGGAGGTGAGGAGATATTGTTGGGAGTTGAGGAGAAAAGCTTCCGTCTTGTTCATATTGAGCTAAATAGCACACACCTGTATCTGGGCAAAGCACATTATACACTATGTGTATCCACAGTTTACCACAACAACAACAAATTACGTGTATAGCACCTTTCAAGTCAGGAGGACATCCCAAGGCGCTGGACAGTTAAGGATTTGGATCCGAGCTGGCGGTGGGTGCGGGTTTGGTGGTGTTGGAATCAGGGGGGTTTGGGGCAGGGAGGGTTGGAGGGTGGTCGAATGCGTAGTTGAGAAGGAGGGTCTTGAGACGTAATTTGTGGAGGTGGAGGAGGGGGCCAAGATCAAGGGCCTGGGGGATAGAGTTCCAAAGGGTAGAGCAGAGAGGTTGCTGGCCCGACTGCTGATGGTGGAGAGATCCGGGCGGGGGACGTGGAGAAGGCCGGAGCCTGCGGGGCTAAGGGGGAGGCAGTCACCGGTGCGCTAGCATTTACATGCGGTTTACACCTGAAGCCGTACCTTTCCATGACGGTCAGACACTCCTTGCGCCAGGTGAAACGGCTGCCCCTCCGCAGGCGAAAGCTGCCAAAGCCGGTGCCCAAAGGTGTTGACGTCTGTTTCCACTCCAGCTCCTCGGTGGTGGAGGAGGCCAGCCTCATGCTCAGTGTGGCTCCTCAACAAACACAAAAGAAACCCTCACTCAGGCTCAACCAGAGGAGAACTGTAAACTCCTGATAACTCGTCACTCCAGGCCTTGGTCACACAGTGACCAGTTATCAGGAGCGGTGAGTCAGGCTCAGGCCATATTTTTTGGCCCAAATCATTTCCGACATCATTGTCCGAAGAGCAAATCCAGGCTACATGCAGGCCAGGCCCCGAGCCAATCAAGAGGCGGTCACCAGGGACTCAGGCACTGCCCGGCAATGGGACTGGCCAATCAAGAGGCGGTCACCAGGGGCTCAGGACTGCCCGGCAATGGGACTGGCCAATCAGGAGACGGTCACCGGGGTGTCAGGCACTGCCCGGCAATGGGACTGGCCAATCAGGAGGCGGTCACCGGGGTGTCAGGCACTGCCCGGCAATGGGACTGGCCAATCAGGAGACGGTCACCGGGGTGTCAGGCACTGCCCCGGCAATGGGACTGGCCAATCAGGAGACGGTCACCGGGGTGTCAGGCACTGCCCGGCAGTGGGACTGGCCAATCAGGAGACGGTCACCGGGTGCTCAGGCACTGCCCGGCAATGGGACTGGCCAATCAGGAGACGGTCACCGGGGTGTCAGGCACTGCCCGGCAATGGGACTGGCCAATCAGGAGACGGTCACCAGGGGCTCAGGCACTGCCCGGCAATGGGACTGGCCAATCAGGAGAAGGTCACCAGGGGCTCAGGCACTGCCCGGCAATGGGACTGGCCAATCAGGATAAAATATTGGTCTTGTGGCCGGTGGACATTTCTTATATCCGACGTCTCAAAGCCCTTCACAGAATATACTGTACAATGGATTGACTGTAATTTGTGGGCAAAACGCAGCAGCCAATTGTGCACAGCAGTGACCCACACACTGCCGTGGATTGAATGACCAGTTTTTTGGGGGAAAGCAATCCGCCAATCAACGAACAGCCGGGTTCCTACTGACTGCTGGTAAACAGCGGCGTGTGGAGTGAGGGGATGTGCTCATTGCAGGAGCTGAGCAAATAGGCTGATCATCGCTGTCAGCAGACAGTGGAGATAATGATCTAAATTGGAGTTTCCTACACCCAAGCCAAGCCGCTGGCCGTATTACCTGGGCTGGTCTTCTCCAAGAGGTACCACCTGTACAAGGCTCTCTTCTTAAGTTCACTCATATCAAGTCCCTGCTGCAACAGCCACTGCGAGATGAAGCTTCGGCTCATACCTGTAACCACACACACACACACACAGATACACAGAGACACATACACACACACACAGAGCAGCGATCAGGTCAGGCTGTGCCGCTCCACAACACGCGCTGGTCATACAATCGCTGGAAGACGTTCACTGCGCCGGTGCCGGCTCTCAGATAGAGCTCTCCCTACATCCCACTCCACATGCCCTTCAGCCGACAATCACCTGCGTGGAGAGATTAACTGTGGTGTCAGCCTGACTGAGCCGGCAAGACTTTCACCTCTGGGTGCTAAGCACTGAAGGTTTAAGGCACCCGTGGGGTATTCAAATTCAGTTTTGGCCGACAGACTTAACAGGGCGTCTGATTAAACCTGTGCCTTTGTAAGAGGGCATATGTTCAGCGGTGTGAATAATAATCCTTGCATTTGATATAGCACCTTATCATGTCATTGAGACAACTCTAAGAGCTTCACAGAGTGTACTGAAAAGTGGATTGACTGCATTTTGTGGGCAAAGTGTGGCAGCCAATTGTTTGCAGATGTGTCCCAGAAACTGTCTGGGATTGAGCGACCAAATTATTATTATTAAATTTTATTTTTGACGGGATATTAACTCTGGATAATGATCTAACAACCAGGTTGCCACTGAATGCTAGGCAAGCAGAGGTGTAGGGAGTAAGGAACTTGCCTAAGGTTTGGCCCTGCCCAGGAATCAAACCCGGATCCACTCGAGTGAGTGCTCTAACCACTATGGTACAGAGCTCCACAACTGAAATTGTTCAGACGATTTCAGATCAGACACCAGGAAGTATTTATTTAAACCCAAAGGGAGAACTAACAGCTGGAACAGGGTTACTAGGAAGGCTGGTTGAAGGGTCTAAGAAACAGTTCGATGTTGTAACAGGAGGATGGGATGGCGGGAACAATGAGCTCAATGGGCCAAAGGGACATTTTAGTTGTGATTAACCCAACACCCAGTGACAATCTAACTTCAGTTTAGACATTGAATCACGGTAACAGGAGGAAGCCATTCAGCCCCTCGAGCTTGTTCCGCTATTCCGTAAGATCATGGCTGATCTGTACCTCAAGTTCAATTTCCTGCCTTTACCCCATATCCCTTGATACTGTGATCTAACAAATGTCTATCCACCTCAGTCTTGAATATGTGAATGGATCCAACATCCACAGCCTTTTGGGAGAGAGAGCTCCAGATTTCCACTACCCTTTGGGTGAGAAACTGCTTCCTGGTTTCACTCCTAAAAGGCCTGGCTCTAATTTTAAGATTATGCCCCTTGTTCTGGAGGAAATAGTCTCTCTGTAGCTACCCTATCAAATCACTTTACTATTTTAAAAACCTCTCAACTAATAGCACTTTAGTCAAAGAATTGCGCTTGTATAAATGAGCTGTAAAGTCTGGTCTCGCCGGGGGACACTCACCTGTGACTTGTCCCACGATGTTCTGGGAAATCATCCGATTAGAGAGAAAAGCCTTGATCTCTTCCTTTACTGCAACGTTGTCCCTCCTGCAGGGCAGAAGAGACAAGGAACATCACTCCCATCATACACTGAGCTACAGGGCTTTCAGTAGTGAAAGGTGTTATAATTATTACCTGCTGTGGATATTAGAGCATTGAAAAACGCAATTAATATTAGTAAAGAAATGGTTTTAGGTAAATTATCAGGTCTTAAAACTGATAAATGCCCTGGACCTGATGGCCTACATCCTAGGGTTTTAAAAGAGGTGACTACTGAGATAGTTTGTCTTTGAACTTCCAAAATTCTGTGGATTCTGGAATGGTTCCCAGTGATTGGAAGATTGCAAACGTAACACCACTATTTAAGAAGGATGGGAGAGAAAAGATGGGGAACTATAGACCAGTTATTTTGACATCAGTCATCAGTACACCAGTCTCAGTTTGCAGGTGCAGCAGCAACTAAGAAGGCGAACGGCATGTTAGCGTTCTTTGCAAAAGGTTTAGAGTACAAGAGTAGGGAAGTCTTACTGCAACTGTATAGGGAACTTGGTGAGACCGCACCTAGAGGATTGTGTGCAGTTTTAGTCTCCTTATTTAAAAAAAAACATACTTGCCCTAGAGGGGGTGCAGAGTAGATTCACTAGATTACTGGATTACCAGATTCACTTGATCCTCCAGATTAAGCAGTTATTCATTTCATTGCTTTTTGAACAGAGAGCCCAGCAGAGTGAGGAGGGAACTGAGTGAGGGGGAACAGAGTGAGAATTCTGTTAAGGAATTTGGTGAGAATGGGAATTCTTGAGCAAGAGAGAACTAGAAACCAAGAGAGAACTCTTTCTTTTCGTAAAAGAGTAGGAATTGTTTCTTGAACAAGAGAGAACTTTTCAAGCAAAACAGGTAAACAAGCCAATTGGCAGTAAGTCACAGGCCGGGTGTTAGGGATCAGTTAATTAGTTAATTATTTGCTTACCAGTTCTTCTGTCAAGAGGAATTTGGTGGGAGTGGGAATTCAGTGCAGAGGGGGAAGGAGGTGCAGGTGAGAAAACCTTTTTCCCTCATATAATGTATATAACAATGGAATACTTTGTGCGTTGCAGAAGTTGTGAGATATTTGCCTTCCAGGCCCAGGTTTTGAATGAATTCATCTGCAGTAACTTCAAGCTGGTAGATTCACTCAAGGTGGTCAGCCTTTGCGAGCGACTGCACACACACCAAAGTATTAGGAAGGGAGAAGTATTTATTGATGATGTATTAGAGCAGACCTTACTAGGAGTAGACAGTAGGAGAGGAGTCCCTGTACCTAAAGGAGGAGATTAGGTCTCTGTTAGAAAAGGGGCCAGAAGTTGTGGTCGGCAAATGGACCAAGAACAGACATCCCTGAAGCTCTCCAACAGTTTCTCTCTGGAGAGCGATGTATGTCAACCCAAGTGATGGCTGAGACAGGCACGGTAATGCCGTGCACCAAGACAATCCAGCAGCCTGCCAGGTCTGCTATAGACCTCCAAGCCAGGTTGAAAGCCTCGATCTGGAACTGTGGGATGAGATAAGGAAGGCTATTAGTTAGAGATTTCAACTTACCCAAAATAGATTGGGATAATAATGTGTAAGACAAGGAAGGGGTTTTCTAGAGTTAAAGCAAGACTGTTTCATGACTCAGTAAAAGAGCCAATAAGAGGAGATAATATCTCGGAGTGGGCCTGGCAATGGGAATGGAGGACGTATTGAGTTCCATCAACGAGCTGATTATGAAGGCAATGGAACAATATTTACCCACGCGAAGCAAAGGTACCAAGCTTAAAGGCAAAGCAAATCATAAGTGTAAAAAAAAAGGCCATGAAGGAAAATGGCATGGAAATAATGCAGACTCCATACCGGAAGGCATGCCAGGACTGCAAAAAAGGCATCAAAATGGCAAAGAAAAGCTTTGAATTGAACATGGCAAGAGATGTGAAGGATAATAAAACTTTTTTTTTAGTTACATTAGGAGTAGAAGAGAAACAAGCAATGGAATAGGGCCACTGAAGTTGGGTTCGGGAGACAACATGACAAATAATGCTGCACAGGCTGCAATAATGCTAAATAAGTTTTTTTGCATCAGTTTTTACCACAAGGAGGAGATGTGTAACCTATCTGATCTGGAAAGAGAATTCAAGGATGTCACAGAGAAAAGTTGCAACACTATTCATATCACTACCAGCATGGTTGCCAAACAGCTGTGTGAACTTAAGATAAATAAATGATAATAATAATACTTGCATTTGATATAGCGCTTTTCACGTCTTCTCGACATCCCAAAGCGCATCACAGAATATACTGTAAAGTGAATTGACTGTATATTTGTGGGCGAACGCGGCAGCCAATTGCGCACAGCAATGTCCCACAAACAGTCGTGGATTTAAAATGACCAATTTATTATTGTTTTGTTTTTTGGAGGGATTATTATTAGGCTCTGTGTGGAGTAAGGAAACTTGCCAAAGGTTTCGTCTTGCGGGGAATTGAACTCAGGTCTCTCGCTTGCAAAGCGAGTGCTCTAACCACTGAGCTACAGGACTCCACCAGGGACCGGATAAATTGGATCTGAGGATTCTTAAGGAACTAAGGGAGGAAGTCGCAGAGACGCTGACACAAATCTTTCAAAAATCACTCAGTACTACAGATGTGCCGGGGGACTGGAGAAAGGCAGATGTTACTCCTATTTTTAGGAAAGGTAACCCAGGAAACTGCAGACTAGTAAGTTTGATATCCATTACGGGTAAAATTATGGAGACTCTTAAGCATAAAATCATGGAGCATCTGTACAGAAATAAAACCATAAATAATAGCCAATATGAGTTCATAAGGAAGGTCTTGCCAATCTAATTTACTGCTGTTCTTTGATGGTGTGACAAGGGAGCTTGATAAGGTTAAGGCTGTGGATGTTGTATGTCTGGATTTCAGTAAGGCCTTTGGTATAGTTCCTCTTGAGAGACTGGTTCCGAGAGTAAAGAAAGCGGGAGGTGCATTACAATGGATATGCAATTGATTGACCGGAAGAACCCAGAGGGTGGTGGTACAGGGAATGTCATCAGACTGAGAAAATGTTACCAGTGGAGGACACGGCCTGCGATTGAAGGGGATAAATTCAGAACAAATCCACGCAAACAATCTTTCAGTGAGCGAATAGTGAACCTGTGGAACAGGCTCCCTCGGGAGACGGTTGAAGCAGGAATGTTGATTCTTTCAAACACAGATTAGATAATTTTAGTTAGGAAATAACATTATGGGATACAGTACATAGGTAGTTTGGGACATATGTACTTGCAACTGCCAGGAAGGTGAAAGGTGAACTAGCTGGACCTTGATCTTTTTTCGGACAGCATTTGTTATATTCTTATGATATTGCTGTTCTTAAAATGGCTGCTATGTTGACCGATAAATACATTGACGACATCTGACCTCATTACAGCAAAGCACTTAAGAATTATCAAGTCCACAAGTACTTTATATAACCAACCGCTCGATGATCAAAGAACAGCTCAGGATAAATAGTATTTTCCAGGAATGGGTGTCTTTACTGGTGCTCGTCTCCCTCACTCCGTGTCTGTGATTCTCCCCACCCCATCACCGCCAGTGTCTGTGCCAATGCTCGACCCCCGCGCGCTCCTCCATCGTGCATGTGCTGGTGCGCGCTCCCCCATCGTGCATGTGCTGGTGCGCGCTCCCCCATCGTGCCTGTGCTGGTGCGCGCTCCCCCCATCGTGCCTGTGCTGGTGCGCGCTCCCCCATCGTGCCTGTGCTGGTGCGCGCTCCCCCATCGTGCCTGTGCTGGTGCGCGCTCCCCCATCGTGCCTGTGCTGGTGCGCGCTCCCCCATCGTGCCTGTGCTGGTGCGCGCTCCTCCACTTGCATCCAGGGATGAAACCTCTGCTGCCGCTCACCTCATCAGATCCTCCATCCTGTCCTCAATGTCAGCCTCGTCCTCAGGTGTCAGGTAACTGAAGACTCTGGGGACACAGTTACTGTGGGGACGGTTTGGTGACAGTGTGCCATTGGTGATGGCCAGACGCTCCCCACCCACACTATCCCGGCCATTCAGGTTGTTGGGGTAGAGCAGTGGGGGGGGTGGGGATGTGTCATGACTGTTGCTGGGGGAGGGGGAAGTCCCGCTGTACGGGGTCTGTGTGGAGGTGCTCACTGTGGAGGATACGGCTGTGGGAATGTTGCTGTAGCTTTGCCGACGCCCAAACTTTTCGGAGTGCTCCTGCTCCAGCCTCTCGAGCGTGTCCAGCGCGTGCAGCATATCACGCTTGCTCATCCTTGTCCGGCGTAGCCGCTGAAGCAAGTCAATCTGCTCGATGGTGAACCGCGGCTCGTCCGTGTAGTGAGACATGGCACCGCCAGGCCGGCGCTGTGAGCAAAACACACAAACAGTCACTACACTGGACAGTAACTGCCCACAGGTGGAGTCCTGTATCTTATAGCACTCGCCTCGCAAGCGAGGGGGCCCGGGTTCTTAAGTTATGGGAGTTATGATGAACCTTTATATAAAGCACTGGTTAGGCCACATCGAGAGACTGTGTTCAGTTCTGGGCCCCACACGTTAGGAAGGATGTCAAGGCATTGGAGAGGGAGCAAAGGAGATTGACCAGAATGGCACCAGGAATGAGGGACTTCAGTTATCAGGAGAGGATGGAGAAGCCGGGATTATTCTCCTTGGAGCGGAGAAGGTTAAGAGGAGACTCAATAGAAGTTTTCAAATTTATGAGGGGATTCGATAGGGTGAACCAAGAGAAACTATTTCCACTGGCGGGTGGGTCGGTAACGCGAGGACACAGAGTTAAAATAGTTGTTAAGAGAAATTTTTTCACACAACGAGTTGTTCGGATTTGGAATGCATTGCCTTCATGAAAGGATGGTGGAAGCCGATTCGATAACCACTTTTATGAGAGAAGTGGATAATTATTTGGGGAGGACAAGTTCGCAGGGTTATGGGGAGAGATCGGGGGAGTGGCATTGATTTGGATGGCTCTTTTCAATGAGCCGGCACAGACACAATGGGACGAATGGCCTCCTTCTGCGCTGTGTGATTATCCAGTGTTATACCATTGTAGACTGATGAAACTTTAAGTCAACCACAAAATTCACTTTACAGTATATTGTGTGAAACGCCTTGAGATGTCTCGGAGATGTGATAAGGCGCTATACCAGTAGGACAAGGAGGCAGAGGGAGCCCCGGTCACAGATAGAGAGGATGTCGTGTGTGACGTTCACAAGCGCAGTCTCTGTACTGTGGGCGGAAACCGGACTGGAGGGGTTCGAGGAGAGGTGTGCGCGGAGTTGATTTGCAACAACGCGTTCGAAGACTTTTGCGAGGTGGGCAGAAAGGAATGTAGGATGGGGGTCGTGGTAGGAGCTGATGATGGGGAGGGGGACAGAGAGGGGGTAGTGGTGGGTGACAACGGGCAGGTGGAGGAGGCTGCCTGGCAGATGTAGTGAATTTTACATGAAAAGAAGTCCATGACCTCCTCGCACTTGGCATTTAATATGAAGATTGAGGAGGCCTGAGGGGGTCACGGAGGAGGTAGTGGGTGGTGGAAAAAAGGATTTTAGGGTATGCGTTTAGCCTCCAAGTCCTGTAGCTCAGTGGTTAGAGCACTCGCTTTGCAAGTGAGAGACCTGAGTTCAGTCCCCGGGGGGTCAGGGCCAAACCTTGGGCAAGTTTCCTTACTCCACACAGAGCCTAATAATAATCCTCCAAAACCAAAACAATAATAAATGGGTCATTTTCAATCCACGACTGTTTGTGGGACATTGCTGTGCGCAATTGGCTGCCGCGTTCGCCCACAAATATACAGTTAATTCACTTTACAGTGTGTTCTATGGGAAGTGCTTTGGGAAGTCCTCCCGACGTGAAAAGCGCTATATCAAATGCAAGGATTATTATTATTATTAAGATGGTGTTGGAGTAGAAGCCGTTTTTTGCTCGTGTCAAAGAACGCCGGTAGCTATGGAGATGCTGGAGCCCCAGTTGGCGGTGGACTGTAAGGCCGGTTTTCCACCACCTGCGCTCAAGCAGCCGGGTTTGGGTTTTTAGGCGGCGGAGATGTTTGTTATACCGGGGGATCGGGTGGGTTTGGAGATGGTCCTGAGTTTCAGGGGAACGAGGGAGTTGAAGGTGGAGGAGAGGCGATCATGGAGCAGCTGGACGGCTGCTTCAGGATCTCCGCGGGTGGAAGGCCAGACGGATAGGATGTCTGATGATTTGATATCAGGGGGTAGCCTTTTCCAAGGGCGGTAGAGAATGGTTGAGGGCTTGGTAGAGGAGAGAGGGATGTGAGAGGAGAAGGAGATGAGGAAGTGGGCCGAGATGGCCTTGTCCACTATGCTAAGGTGGGAAATGTGAAGGCCCTGGGTGATAATGAGGTCGAGGGCATGACCACGATTGTGGGTGAGTGAATTTATATGAAGAGTGAGGTTTAGGGAGGAGAGAAGTGCAGTGAAGTCGGCAGAAGTGATGCACAGGGAGTTTAGGTGGAGGTTGAAATCACCCATTATGAGTAGGGTGACAGGGAAGAGAGGAGAGTAGAGATATCTGTGTGGAAGGGGCTGGGGGGCTGGTGGGGGGGCGGTAGATCAGGAGGATTTTCAGTGGGAGAGAGGGATGGAAGAGGGTGAGGTGCTTGAAGGAGGAGAAGCAGCCAGAGGAGTAGGGGGAAAGACCAAGGGAGGCTTTGGAGATGAGGGCCACCCCGCCGCCATATTGGTCTTCTATCCGAGGTCTGTTATAAAATCAGCAGCTACAATAGCTACATTTATACCTAAATTGCTTACATAGCCTTTCCTTCAACTCCAACTATTTAATTGGTCTCACAGATGCCACGTTCTTGTTTATCCAACTTCACCCAACAAAGACTATCTCATTTGAACATTCCTTCCCCCAAGTGACTGCATTGGTAACACAAGGACATTAGATAAGGAGCCTTTGCTTTCTTTCAACCATGGACAGTAAGGCCACAGAGTTATCATACACAGACACAGCCTCCGTGTCTCACACAAGACAAAGCTATCTCTTCTTCACTACTGTACCAAACCGAGCTCACAGGCATTAATCAGATCAAACAAGGTTACAAAGTTAACAACATAACCTCACTTAAAAGTACAGCGGAACAAATGCCCAGTCATTTTCCAGCGGCGCAAAATGCACAGCAGTATAACAGCACCCGCCTAAAGCATCAGAAAAAAAAGTGTGAAGTACCACACTTTATGCCGCCACAACTCACCCAAAACGCTTCAAAGTAAAAAAAAAATAAGGAAGGTTTAGTAAGAACAATTCAGGCAGGGAGTAAAAACACAACAGTTAAGCTGTGGAGAAGGAATGCAAATTTAGAGGAATATAAATTTAGAGGGACAAGACACCTGGTCCAGATGGACTGCGCACAGGGATTATTAGGGAAACTGGGGAGGAGATAGCTGAGGCAGTAAGATATATAGGGTGACCAAAAAGTTGTGATAATTACCCTATTTAAAAAAAACAAATATCATCATTTCTTTAAGAGTTATTAGACATTATAATGGTAATGTGATTTTTTTGGTCACCCTGTTATGTAAGAATGCTGCAGCAAAAGAAATCTGCTACAGTGCCTTTCATATTCCCCCCAAAGTGCTCCACAACAATATCCTGTAAATATCTTCTAACAAGTTCTCCTCCAGCCATCGCACCATCGTGTGCAGTGTTCCCCAGGGCTCAGTAAGTCAGTAAGCGCGCGGGTGAAGACTTGTGTAGCTGGTTGGCTGAATGTTCTGTTTCCGTGCTACACATCCTTTGTAAATCTTTAACTGAAGGAAGTTATGAATGTAGTAAACAAGTTGAGTATAAACGTAGCTGTTGATTTTTTTGGAACAGATCCGGGAGAAGAACAGAATGATAGAAGATTAAGCACACAGAAGCCACTGGTATCTCTGTTCTCTCGGTTGCTTATTCCTTTTCTGTAAATGTTTTATGCTGCAATAAAGTTTTGAAAACATATTTCCATCTCTGTGAACTTGATTCCCTGGTGTCTGAGACTTATCAACTCCCAAGCCAACAGTGGCCAGGAGAAGCTCCCTTCTCTTTTTGAGTAGTGCCATGGATTATAACATCCACTTGACCAGGCAGATAGGACCTCACGTTAAACATCTCATTTGAAGGACGGCACCTCTGACAACGCAGCACACTCCCATTGGAGTGTCAGTTTAGACTATATGAGTTCTAAGTCTGAATGTGGGGCTTGAAACCACCATCTTCTGACTCAGAGGATACACTGAGCCTGGCTGACACACAAGACGCAGCCCTCTGGGGAGCGAGCACACATTCCATTCCAAAACACAGGAATCTCCATGTGCGAGTTCATGTGGAGTGTGGTCCTGATGCTCTTAAGTATGGTGATGGGTTACCACATGCATCAGACACCCGAATGATCCAAACAAAAGCAAGGATTACAAAACGCTTCTTCAGCCCTCGGAAATTAGATCACAAGTACTGATAGCAAATTCCCCTGTGCATAAGGCAAGTTCTTTACACATAAATACACGGTCACTACAATAACAACCACGAATTACATTTGCATAGCACCTTTCACGTCGGGAGGATGTCCCAAGGTGCTGGACAGTCAAGGTTTGGCACTCGAGCTGGGGGTTGGGATCAGGAGAGGTGGAAGGCAGGGAGGGAAAGAGTAAGAGAGTGGCCAAAGGCACGATCGAAGAGAAAGGTCTTGAGATGAGCCTTGAAGGAGGCAAGGGAGGGAGCAAGGCGAAGGAACTGTTGGATGGTTACAAAGGATGGGGCAGAAAGGTTGAAGGCCCGACCGCCAATGGTGGGGCAGGCATTGTGGGGGATGTGGAGGAGACCAGAGTCCGCTGAGTGAAGGGAGTGGACAGGTTGGTATGGGGTTAGTAGGTCACAGAGGTAGGGAGGAGCAAGGCCATGGAGGGCTTTAAAACTACACCAAAGAAACTTTAAACCATTTATATTCAACAAGAGCAGCGCAAACTCATAGGAACAGGAGTAGGCCATTCAGGACCTCAAGCCGGTTCCCCCATTCTATTAGATCATGGCTGATCTGTACCTCAACTCCAATTACCCGCCTTTGCCCCATATCCGTTGATACTGACCTAACAAATGTCTATCCACCTCAATCTTGAAGATGTGAATGGATCCAGAATCCACAGCCTTTTGGGGGAAAGAGTTCCAGATTTCCACTAACCTTTGGGTGAAAACCTGCCCCTGATTTCTCTCCTAAATGGCCAAGCTTTAATTTTAAGATGATGCCCCTTGTCCTGGATTCCCCACCAGAGGAAAGAGTTTCTCTGTAGCTATTCTATCGAATTTCTTTATTGTTTAAAAAACCTCAATCAGATCACCGCTCAACCTTCTAAACTCGAGGGAATACAGACCGTGTTTATGCACTTGGTCTCATAATCAAACCCTCCCAAGTCCTGGTATCATTCTGATGAATCTACGGCACACAGTCAATACATGAACACATAGCAAGTGGCCTCTGAAGGTTTTTGTGTCAGTCATTAACATTATAGCCCCTGTATTCAACACAAGGACTTTTATTACCTCAAATCCCAACCCCCTTCCTATTCCCCAATGCACAACCAAATACCCCCTCCTCCCTATCATGGCTATTAAATCCCCAGTTAAGATTCGACCATTCATTTTATCGTCTGACATACTTAACAGCAGGATACACAGTCACTACACTTTATAGTGAATCCTGTGAGATGCTGTACCAAAAGTAAGTGGTATTTACCCCCTCCCCTTCTGCCTCTCCCCTTCCTTCCTCCTCCAGTCATTCCTTCCCTTCTCCACCCCTCTTGCTTCTCCCCCTCCTCTCTTCCCACTCTCTTTCCCTCTTCTTCTCTCTCCTCCCCCCCCCCCCCCTCACTCTCTTCTCTCCATTTCTTTTCCTACTATGCACTCTCTCTTCCCTCCTCTCCCTCTCCTCCTTCCCTCTCTCCTCCCCCACTCCCCGTCTCCCCTCTCTCTTCTCCGTTCTTCTCCCTCTCCCCCCTTTCTCTCCTCTTTCTCTCCTCCCCACCACCCTCTCTTCTCTACCCCCCCACCAACCCCCCCAACCCCTTCTCCTTCCTTCACCTTCTTCTCCCTCTCTCCCCCTTCTCCTCCCTCTTCCCCCTCCTTCCCTTCTTCTCCCCACGCGATCTCTTTTCTTTTCTCTCCCACCTTCTCCCCTTCTCTCCGCGCGATCTCTTTTCTCTTTCCCCTTCTTCCTCTCCTTCTCTCCCCACCTCTCTTCCCCCCCCCTTTCCCCTTCTCTCCCCCCTTCTCCCTCTCCTTCTCTCTCCCCTCTTCCCCCCTCTCTCCTTCTCTCCCCCTTCTCCCTCTCCTTCTCTCGCCCCTCTCTTCCCCCCTTTCCCCTTCTCTCCCCCTTCTCCCTCTCCTTCTCTCCCCCCCTCTATCCTTCTCTCCCCCTTCTCCCTCTCCTCTTCCCCCCCTCTCTCCTTCTCTCCCCCCTTCTCCCTCTCCTTCTCTCGCCCCTCTCTTCCCCTTCTCTCCCCCCCTTTCCCCTTCTCTCCCCCTTCTCCCTCTCCTTCTCTCCCCACCTCTCCCCCCCTCTCTCCCCACCCTCTCCTTCTCCCTCCCTTCTATCGCCCCTCTCTCCCTTCTCTCCCCCTCTCTTCCCCCTTCTCTCCCCCCTCTCCTCTCCTCCCCCCTCTCCCCCCTCTCTCCCCCCCTCTCCTTCTCCCCTCCTTCTTCCCCCTCTTCCCCTCTCTCCCCCTCTCTTCCCCCCTTTCCCCTTCTCTCCCCCCTTCTCCCTCTCCTTTCTCCCCCCTCCCCCCCCTCCCCCCCCTCTCCCCCACCCCTCAGGTTACAGTCACTCACCTGCTAATCGCCTTTTTTTTGGCCTTTTTGCTCTAAACCATTGACACGTTGGTGTTAAACTCGGCGCTGCGGCGACTGTTGTTGTGGTTGTCCTTCTTTCTCCATCAGCGGAAAAGGAGGGGGAAAAGAGGGCGAACTCCCCCTCAAAAAAATACCTAAACAAATGGAAACGGGTACAGAGAGGGCGGTGAGAAGCTCCAAACTTCTGCTGCGGCGCCTTCATGTCGGAGCGACACCCGCCATGACTCCCGCCACCCAGTCACCGGGGGCCCGGGGGGGGGAGGGAAACACCGACACACCGGGGGGGGGGAGGGGGGGAGGGAAACACCGACACACCGGGGGGGGGGGGGAGGGAAACACCGACACACCGGGGGGGGGGAAACACCGACACACACACACACACAGGGGGAAGGTAAACACCACACACACCAGGGGGGGGAAAAAACACCGACACACACACACACAGGGGGGAAGGTAAACACCGACACACACAGCGGTGGGTTTGGGGGGAAGCAAAACACCGACACACAGCCGCGCCACCTCGAGCACGACGGGAAGTGTAGTTCCTCCCCCCCTCTCTCCCCCTCATTCGCACACGGACACACTCACGCGTGCGCACATCTTGGACCGGGAGTGCGCATGCGCGGCCTTCACACACGCACACACACACACAAACACCGCGCGCGCGGCCTCAACGGCGGACTGCATCTCCCGCCGTGCACCGCGGCTGGGCCTGCGCGTTGCTCCTCTCTCCTTCCCGGCAGCCTCTGCCCTCTGACCTCTGACCTCGCCCTGCGGTTGGCATAGTAACAGCGGCGGTGCGGCCTGGGGGTCAGGATGAAGCTGGTGAGATGTCTCCTCTCTCTCTCTCTCTTCCTTTCTCTCTCTCTTTCTCTCTCTCTTTCTCTTTCTTCCCCTCTCTCTTTCGCTCTCTCTTTCTTCCCTTCACTCTCTCTCTTTCTCTTTCTTCCTTTCTCTCTCTCTTTCTCCTCTCTCTCTTTCTTCCCTTCTCTCTCTCTCTCTTTCTCTCTCTCTCTCTCTCTCCCTCTCTCTCTCTCTCTCTCTCTCTCTCTCTCTCTCTCTCTCTCTCTCTCTCTCTCTCTCTCTTTCTTCCTTTCTCTCTCTCTCTCTCTCTCCACCATTGGCCTCCTTCCTTTCCTTATCGACACGCGTCCTCTCGGCGATGTGGGGTTCACTTCCACGTGTATGAGGATGACACCCAAATGGACCTTCCCTCCCGCTGCGACGCGCGGTCAGTGCGCTGATGTCCCGTCCTGATTGTCTGACAGAAATCGAGGCCCGGATGAGCGCAAATTTCCTGCAACTTGAACGTCAGCCACGAGAAAGCCACGCGCGTTGGCTCCCGTCCACGTCTTCCCTCCTGCGGGTCTGAACTCCTCAACCTCCCCGGGCTCTCCCGCGCACCCCTCGGGGCATCCGGGTCGATCCCCAGCTTTCCTTCCTGACACACATCCGTTCCCTGACCGGGACCGCTTTTTTTCCCGCCTCGGTTACATTGCCCACCTCGTCCGTCCCTCGTCACCGACACGTCGGGAAACCCCCGGCCACGACTTTTGTCACTTCTCGGCTGGACTGTTCCGACGCCCTCCTCGCGGGTCTCCCCGGCTCCGCCGCACACAACTGTTTGTGGGACATTGCTGTGCGCAATTGGCTGCCGCGTTCGCCCACAAATATACAGTCAATTCACTTTACAGTGTGTTCTGTGAAGCGCTTTGGGACGTCCTCCCGACGTGAAAAGCGCTATATCAAATGCAAGGATTATTATTATTATTATTATTAACAGCCAAGGAATTCAAAACTCCGCCGCCAGATACTCGCCCGCACGGAACTCTGCACCCCCATCGCGCCAGAGTCCGTGCCACTGGATCCCAATCACCGAACGGATCGACTTCAAGATCTTCTCACTCGTTTTCAAGTCACTTCATTCCCGCGCACCTCCCCACCTATCCGACCAGCTTACCCCCCACTCCACCACCTGCTGCCTCCGCTCGGCTGTCACTGACTTCCTATTTGTTCCTCGTGCCCTCTGTTCCACCATCAGCCACTTTGCCCTGAAATTCTAGAACTCTCTTCCTCAATCTCTCCCATCCGCCTTCCTCCCCACCTTCAAATCCCGCTTAAAGACCTTCCTTTCTGATCGTGCTTATGAACACCTCTCCTTCCCTCTCCCGTGGTACCATTGGAATAGGAAGGAAGTTCTCCTCCCGGTGCCCTGGCCAACAATCCTCCAGATAAAATTGGTCAGTTGCTTGGGACATTCTCCCGACGTGAAAGGCACTATACAAATGTAATTTTGTTGTTGTTACTGATTGTGAATCGGCTGCTATGTTTACCTACAAAATCACTACCGTTAACAATAATTACTGTAAAACTTTGAGTTGCTTCAATGCTATTTCAAATGTGAATTATTATTAACAATATTATTGTTAATAATAAGAATAACCACGTTTTACCCTTGTTTTTCTCAGTACTGCCTGTCTGGTCACCCGACACTGCCTTGCAATGTCCTCAAATTCAAGTCAACCACGATCATGTTGGACTGCGGGCTGGACATGACCTCTGCCTTGCACTTCCTTCCTCTCCCACTTGTGCACAGGTAAGTCACAACTTATAATCCTTGCATTTGATGTAGAGGCTTATCATTGAGACGTCTCAAAGCGCTTCACAGAATATATTCTAAAGTGGAATGACTGTATTTTGTGGGTGAAATTTAGGAACAGGAGGAGGGTATTCGGCCTGTCCACTCCACCAACGATGGCCGAACTTTCAGGAACTACACTCCTACCTTCTTGTGCTCCCTCTCCCTATCCCTCCATATCACCCTCCACCTTTATCTATCTTTTAATCCCACCTACAAACCCATCTCTTCGATCGAGTTTACACTCATCCCATAACTCAGCATTCAACACCATCCCTATGAATGTATGATTCCTCAGTAAAGTGTAGTGACTGTGTATTTTGTAGGCGAGTATCTGAACTGGACTAAAACGTGCTTCCTTTTCCCTACAGCCCAAGGCTGTCTAAACTCCCAGGCTGGATATTGAAAGACGGGAACAATGTGCTGGAAAAGGTAAGAGACGGAGAATCGAGTCCGGTCCTGACCGTTTAGTTCTTCACAGCTTCCTGTTGCTATGAATAATATTCTCACTTGTGTTTTACTCTGTTGTATTGCATTTGCTCAGCTGGTTCGGGTCTTCTGCACATCCCTCATCTCCTCTGCTCCACCATTGGGGGTTGTGCTTTCAGCCACTATATCCTGAATCTCCAGCAAATCTGTCTCAATCCCTGTATCTTGATCCCTTTCTGCTCGTCATCAAATCACACCTGATGACTTGCCTTCGCGATCGTAGCTACGGTCACCCCACTGTAAAGCACTCCATTACACCACCCCCCTCCCCCACCCCACTGTGAAGGGCTCTATTGAAATGTGAGATGTTGCTGTTGTTGTTTATTGTGTATGATTCTACCTCATGTGCTGTTAATGCCGACTCTCTTACCGCATGCATTTGTACTTGTACTATAGGAACTAATGATCTGCTTATGTTCTACAGGAGCTGAAGGAATGTGCTGGCCGGGTGTTTGTTGACTCTGTCCCAGAGTTCTGCCTGCCTGAGGTAAGAATAAATCAGACCATCAGTTCGGAGTCTCCGTAGCGTATTGGTTAGAGCTCCTGCCTCGCAATCAAGAGGACCCAGGGTTGATTCCTGGGCAAGTTTCCTTACTCCACACCTCTGTTTACCTAGCAGTAAGGAACCCTACTTACTGGATGGCTTTCTGGGGGAAACCATTTCCCAGGATTTTTACTGTGAAATGTAGGGACTGTGTAGACGAGACCTTAGTTCAACATCACAGCTAAAAGTTGGCACCTGTGACCATGCAGCTCTCTCCTATCCTGCACTGGAGCATCAGCCTAGTCTGTGAGCTCCAGGTTCCAACATGGGGCTTGAACCCACAATCGTCCGACTCTGAGGTGAGAGTCCCTACTTACACAGCCAGTGTGACACCTAACTAAGATAGTGAGAAACGAGGAGACCAGAGTGGGGTGTAGGGAGTTGGTTGATGAGTGCAGCTGGTGATGTTGTTTGTTGCCTTCTCTGCAGACTGAGCTGCTGGATCTGTCCACGGTCGATGTGATCCTCATATCGAACTACCATTGTATGATGGCCTTGCCCTACATCACGGAGCACACGGGCTTCACTGGCACAGTGTACGCCACAGAGCCCACCATGCAGATCGGCAGGTAAGCAGCTCACACGCCTACTTAACTACTCTCACCTTTCACATTGTGTATTTGATTAAAAAGCCTGGTGTGCATTCCTGACGGTCAGTGGTCCCAAGCGATAGGACCCGAGTTTGATTCCCATGTGCGGCGAAACTTCAGGCATGTTTTCTTACTCCACACGCCTCTGTTTGTTCACCTAGCAGTAACTAGGAACCCGCTTGTCAGTCGAATGATGGATCAGTTTTCGTGGGGTAATAATCCCTTCAAAAAAAAATTAATAACCATTTGGCCACTTTTTCTGTTTTTGTTTGTGGGACACTGCTGTGCGCAATTGGCTGCCGCGTTTCGCACACAAAATACCCACAACCTTCTGACTCGGGGGTGAGAGCGCTACCATTGAGCCAATGTACAGTGTGACCTTGTGTAAGGTGTTAGATACTGATATGTGTTATACGCTGTGGCCCTGTGTAAGTGTGTTGTTGTTGCAGGCTGCTGATGGAAGAGCTGGTGAAGTTTATCGAGAGGGTTCCCAAGGCACAGGCAGCCACCAACTGGAAGTCCCGGGAAATGCTCAGGTAATGGCGACAGTGTTAATCCTGGTTGAGACTCTGTGTGAGAACTCAGAATGTTGTCTTTTCGACTCACACGGGTAGGGGGCAAATCAGCTTCATGACGTGGCTCTTGTACCCTGTATGGCGAGGGGTGGGTTAAAAAAGCCACAAACTTCACTGCTTTATTCCGGTGCGGAGTGACGCAGGGATACGTTTTAATCGCTCGGTTTGGTTAAATATGTTTGGTTATTTTGTTCTGCCCAGGAGTCAACATGTCTCACCAGGTTCCACTGGCTCACCATCCCCGAGTATCAACACCAAGATCCTCACCCCCTCACACAAATCCCTTCAGGCCCGAGCACCTCCTTACCTCTCTGACCTGCGTTGGAGTAAGGAAACTTGGCCTGCCTGGGATCAATGCCTCTTAGACCGTGGTCAGCCACTGTGCCCCACCACCTTAACCCCTCCTTCGCCATCTTCAGGTTGCGCCTGAAAACCTTCCTCTTGGACTGTGCCTACGGTCACCTCCCCCTGGCTCAGCGTCAAGCGCTCTGGGATGCTACCCTGCGTGAGGGGCGCTATATAAATGCAAGTTGTTTTTGCTCGGCATCCAACCCCGCTACTGTGCAGCACTCTGAGACCCTACCCGTGTGAAGGGTGCTGTGTAAATGTACACTATTGTTGTTGTGCTATGACAGGCTGCTGCCTGGGGGCCTGAAGGACGCGGTGGAAGTTACCACATGGAAACGCTGTTATTCGCTGCAGGAGGTGAACCTGGCCCTCAGCAAAGTCCAGCTAGTCGGCTACTCCCAGAAAATAGTAAGTCTGACTCCCCTCCTGCTGCTCACCACACTCACTGATCTGCGCTGCTGCTCACACACACTGATCTGTGCTGATGTCAGTATCACACACACTGATCTGTGCTGGTGCTCACACACACTGACATGTCCAGCTCCCAGGCTGTCACTCATGTTGATGTTGTGATGGAAGTCCACATGTTGTACCTGCCTCCCTCTCCTCCACCTCTGGCCTCCTGCTCGTTCCTCACTCCCTCTGTCACACAAGGTTTTGCTCAGCTGTAGATAGTGTAGAGAAACTATTTCCTCTGGCCAGTGATTCAGTAGCCAAGGGAACAGATTTAATTTAATTCGCAAAAGAACCAGGGGGGAGACGAGAGGACTATTTTTTTTTACCCAGAGAATTGTTACGGTCTGGAATGCACTGCCTGAAAGGGTGGTGGAAGCCGATTTGATGGTAGCTTTCAAAAGGGATTTAGATAGGTACTTAAAAAGGAAAACTTTGCAGGGCTGTGGGGTAAAAGCGGGGGAGTGGGACGACTCGGCAGCTCTTTCAAAGAACCAACAAAGGCACGATGGGCCAAATGGCCTCTGTTCTGTAAGGTTCTATAATGTTTGACACACAGAAAAGCTTAAGATTCTCCAAATTAATAGATTCTTTATTGAGATTCTTTACTGAGAGTTCCACATCTGTATGGTTTCGTCTGGAATGGAGCACGCTCTCTCCCCTGAGGGGCAAACCCTGCTTGCCTGATCCCAACTTGCATAGCGCCCTTCATGCAGGGTAGCATCTCGGAGTGCTTAAAAGTGGCGGAGCCTGACCCCGAGCCAGGGAAATGGGGAGGTGACCGTAGGTGTGGTCAAAGAGGAAGATGTTCAGGCGTGATCTAAAAATGGGGAAGGATCGAGCAAGGCGGAGGGATTGAGGGAGAGAATTCCAACGTTTGGGTTCAGGTTGGCAAGAGCCAGGGCTTAGTATCCCAGAGGGTGCATTAGTATACTCTTAGTTTTACAGGCTATAACCATATGGAGTCCTGTGGAGTCCTGTAGCTCAGTGGTTTGAGCACTCGCTTTGCAACCGAGAGATCTGAGTTCATTTCCAGGCAGAGGGCGAAACCTTGGGCAAGTTTCCTTACTCCACACAGAGCCTAATAATAATCCCTCCAAAACCAAAAACAATATTAAATTGGTCATTTTCAATCCACGACTGTTTGTGGGACATTGCTGTGCGCAATTGGCTGCCGCGTTCGCCCACAAATATACAGTCAATTCACTTTACAGTGTGTTCTGTGAAGCGCTTTGGGACGTCCTCCCGACGTGAAAAGCGCTATATCAAATGCAAGGATTATTATTATTATAAGGCTTACCTTTGCAAACACTGGCAACCTTTCCCGATGCTAGTCCACGTTAAGACCAACCTATCTTTAGGGGTTTGGCTTGCAGGGTTAACGGGCTGAGTGGGAGTGACTGGTCTTCCCTTCCAAGGCTATGCTGTCATCAGCAGTGCCCTGGAATACTGTAGACCCCTCTGTCTCAAGAACAACAGTCATATCAGCTGTAAGCTGACCCCACTTACCTCCACCCCCAAAGAGAACAGTCACTAGTTAGTAATTTGACATCCGACAAGTGTGGGTTTGATCCTCACTGGGTGGACGGTAGGTACCAGTTTCCTGGTGGGGAACACATTTCAGCATGAAATGCGTGAGGGCATTGCCACCATCTTCCTGCCCACAGCTCGGACACACGCCCCTTTCCATTGAGCGACGACCACATTAGGGTTGACTGGACTCTGACATTCTGTGGCCAAACCATATCACGTTGGAGTAAGGAGAGCCCGCTGATCTCCCCGGAGGATAGAGAGGATAATAAACCGTGGACCATGTTGAAGTGCTGACTGTGTTCTCTCTCTGGGATGTCAGGAGCTGTTCGGGGCTGTGCAGGTTACTCCACTCAGCTCCGGCTACTGTCTGGGCAGCTCTAATTGGATCATCCAGTCGCACTATGAGAAAGTGGCCTACGTGTCGGGGTCCTCCCTGCTCACCACCCACCCCCAGGTACGTGGCACATGTTATAATGGAGTCCTGTAGCTCAGTGGTTAGAGCACTTGCCTCGCAGTGACAGAACCTGGGTTCGATTCCTGGGCAGGGTGACTATTTAATAAACTGGGAGAAAAATGTCTCTTTTTTTTCTTTCAGCCCATGGAACAGACATCACTGAAGAACAGTGATGTGCTAATCCTGACCGGACTAACACAGATTCCCACCGCCAACCCTGATGGCATGCTGGGGGAGTTCTGCAGTAACTTAGGTGACGGGGATGGGGGAGGGCATTGAGCTTTCTCAAGTTTAATCAGAAGTATAATCAGTCTGGCTCAGTCGGTAACACTGGAGTCCTGTAGAGTAGTGGTTAGTGTGCTCGCCTCGCAAGCAAGAGGACCTGGGTTTGATTCCTGGGCAGGGCGAAACCTGAGGCAATAATATATTGGTCACTCAATCCACTACTGTTTGTGGGATACAGCTGTGTGCAATTGGCTTCCGTGTTTCACCCACAAAATATACAATCAATTCACTTTACAGTATAGTCTGTGAAGCGTTTTGAGGCGTCTCGATGACATGATAAGGCGCTATATCAAATGCAAGGATTATTATTATTAACACTCGCCCCCGAGACTGAAGGTTGTGGGTTCAAGCCCCAAATTGGGGACTATGAGCCCGCAGTCCAGGCTGAGCAATGCAGCACTTTGATGTGGAAGATGCCTTTCGGAACATACGTTAAACTGAGGTCGCGTCTGCCTGTTCAGGTGGATATTAACACTCCTGTGGCTTGAAAAGGGAAGGGAGTTTCTCTCCTGGTTTCCTGGCCAACCATCTTCCCAAGTAAATTAGTCATCACTTCATGGCTGTCTGTGCAGCATTGCTGTGCACAAATTGGGTACAGCGTTTGCCTATAAACTACGGTCATTACGCTTCACAGTAAAATCCTGTCAAGCTTTCAGAGTTGCCTTCCTGACATGAAAGATGCTGTATTAGATACAAGGGTTACTTACTATTTATCTAAAGTGGCAATCAGACTCTGGGGTCTGCGGAGAATTAAGGGAGGGAAGGAGGGAGGGAGAGAGGTTAGAAAGATTTTGCTCACACAGAATATTGTTAGCAGTTCTTCTCACTCTTAGAGTATTTAAGAAGTGGCGTCGGTAGTGATCTGACAATAATAACCTTATAGAACATTTCACATCAGCAGAATGTCTCAAAGCAAGCCTTGACCAGGTCCTTTTCGCACTTTATAAGGCAGTTCTGAGATATTGAACCCAGAAGATGGTGTTTCAATGAGTCAACCCTGGCTTAGGGAGGGGCGAGATGTGAAGGGTCAGGCCGTGGGGTTGTGCTGGGGTCTCTTGAGTTTAGAAGGTTGAGGGGTGATCTGATTGAGGTGTTTAAGATAATAACAGGATAGGGCAGCTACAGAGAACTATTTCCTCTGGTGGGGGAATCCAGAACAAGGGGCATCATCTTAAAATCAAGGCAATTTTAGGAGTGAAATCAGGACGTATTTTTTCATGCAAAGGGTAGAGGAAATCTGGAACTGTCTCCCTCAAAAGGCTGTGGATGTTGGATCCATTCACATCTTCAAGACTGAGCTGGACAGATTTTTGTTAGGTCAGGGTATCAAGGGATATGGGGCAAAGGCGGGTAATTGGAGTTTGAGGTCCAGATCAGCCATGGTCTAATAGATTAGTGGAACAGGCTTGAGGGGCTGCATGACCTCCTCCTGTTTCTATGTCCAGCGCTGTTCAGTGAACTGAGTGTTATATTTGATGTTGTCAGACTAAACAATGTGGGTTCACATTATAATTCACAGCCACACTGATTCAAATCCCTCTTCTGCTCCTCCCTCAGCTGTGACCATCCGGAGTGGTGGGAACGTGCTGGTTCCATGCTACCCCTCAGGGGTAATCTATGACCTGCTGGAGTGTCTGTACCAGTACATCGACTCCGCCGGCCTGTCCAGCGTCCCCTTCTACTTCATCTCACCTGTTGCCAACAGCTCACTCGAATTTTCACAGATCTTTGCAGAATGGTAAATGGGGGTGGTGGGGACGCTCCACGTACTCAGACTGTGCTCAGGGGGTGAGAAGTGGAGAGGTTAGAGTCTTTCTGGAGCCAGCCTGACTCATCAGCAGGACTTAGGGTGGTCCTCGCTGAAGAAGCAGCGGAAAGTTTGGCAGACAGTGCTCTCAATGACAAGCTATGTTTTAGTTTTATCTGTTAGACTCCAACAGTTACCCTGACGCACACTCTGGGGTCCCCAAGCCTTGGTGACCTACTTATGTGCAGCTCTCGGTCTGGTGTGAGTACTTGGTGATGGGTTTGGTCTGTGTCAGACACTTCACTGACCAGAATAAGATCCTATGGTGATGGCTGTTCTGCAAGAGATTAATACCTAACTGCAGGTCTTATTGTCTAACAATAGGGGGCGATAGGCATTAATTTTGTGACCTCTGAGCTAATAGCCCTGTTCTTCTCCTCTTTCCCTCCATCACAAGGCTCTGTCACAATAAGCAATCAAAGGTCTATCTGCCGGAACCCCCATTCCCACACGCGGAGGTAAGACATTGCTTTTTTATAGGCGCCTTCTCCCATTGAAGAGTGTCAGCCTGGCTCAGTCCGTAGCAGTATCTCCTCTGAGTCACAAGGTCGTGGGTTGAAGCCTCACGTTCGGAACTCATATAATCTAAGCCGACACTCCAGTGCAGCACTGGGGGAGCAAAGCATTGTCAGAGGTGCCATCCTTCACATGAGATGTTAAATAGAGGTCCCGTCTACCTGTTCAGGTGGACAGTAAAGCTCCTGTGGTGCAGTCCTGGCCAACAATCCCCCAGATAACACTGCTCATTCACTCCATGGCTATTTGTGTGGGTGTTTGTTTTACGGCTGTTTGTGTGTGTGTTTACTCTATGGCTGGTTGTGTGTCTGTCTGTGTGTGTTTGCTTCATGGCTGTTGGTGGAATGTTGCTGTGTGTAAATTGGCAGCTACGTTTGCCCATAAAATATATGAAGTGAATGGCCAATTGTATCCGAGGCTTTGTTGGCAAAGGAAGAGACTGCCTTCTGTTTTAGAACAGTGGCTTGGGATCTTCACGGTAGGTGGATGTTAAAGATCCCAGGGCACTATTCAAAATGGTACGGTTCCCGCCATCCAAAGGATGGCACCGCCAACAATACAGGGTATGAGATACGCACACAGCGTGAGACACACACACACGCGCACACACAGAGTGACAGAGAGTCACCCGCGCACCCACACAGAGTGAGAGCGCGGCAGAGAGACACACACATACAAAAAGTGAGAGAGAGAGAGACCATACACACAGAGAGAAACGCACTCAGAGATAGTTTCACACATACAGAGTGAGAGAGAAATACACGCAGAGTGACACACACACACACACACAGAGTGAGAGACAGAGTGAGAGAACACACAGTGAGTGTGAGAGTGAGAGAGACAGAGAGAGATGCACACAGAGTGAGAGCGCGAGAAGGGGTAAAATATTCAGTAGCTCAGACTCGCTGTGTCCTGCTGGCTCTATCTCACGCTGCTTGCTCGGCTTCCTTTCAACTCGGCTTCCTTTCCTACAGCTAATCCAGACCAACAAGCTCAAGCACTACCCCAGCATCCATGGGGATTTCAGCAACGACTTCAAGCAGCCGTGTGTGGTGTTCACCGGCCACCCCTCCCTACGCTTCGGAGATGTGGTACACTTCCTGGAGCTCTGGGGCAAGTCCAGCCTCAACACCATCATCTTCACAGGCAAGAGCAAGAGCACAGGGGTCAGATCATACAGGAACCCTTCTCTTTATGGTTTTCAGCACCTTATTACATCACTGAAACATTTCAACACACTTCACAGCCTTTACTATCAAATCTAGTAACTGTATCGTCCCACAGCTGTGTGAGGTAGCTTATCCTCCGGTGGGGGGGTGGGAGATGAACTGGCTCCAAGGTGACATGTTTGGTACTGGAATATCGGAATCACACCAGCCCTCTAACGGTCTCTCATTCGGTTCCTGAGCCTGGAAGATCCACAATACGCCAATACATTGCTCAGCTCCTGTTAACCCTACAAACCAAAGCCCTAATGTAGGGTGCTCCAAACTGGACAAGCAGCGGGAAACCTTGCCAGGCAGTGCTCTCAATAGCAACAGCAATGGGAAGCTATGCAGTTTTAGCTGGGCTAAAACATGGCAGACAGTTGCGCACAGCAGCGTCCCACAAACAGTCATGGATTGAAGTGACCAATTTATTATTGTTTTTTTGAGGGATTATTATCAGGCGTGTGGAGCAAGGAAACTTGGCCAAGGTTTCACACTGCAGGGAATCAAACCCAGGTTTCTCGTTTGCGAGGCAAGTGCCCTAACCACTGAGCTACAGGACTCCACATTCCTGCACATTCACACTCCACAGGTTTCCTCGTGTGTCAGACACCCGGCTGCTCCCCAAAAATGAAGCACTTTAAGATGTCCTCCGCACATGACAGCGCTACGTAAAGTGTATTGCTTTGCTCCATGCTGGGCATCTTAAATTGATCTTGTTCTCTCTTCCACCCCTTTCCAGAGCCAGATTTCTCCTACCTTGATGCATTGGCACCTTACCAGCCACTGGCTATGAAGTGTGTTTACTGTCCCATTGACACTCGACTAAACTTTATACAAGTTTCTAAGTTACTGAAGGAGGTGCAGGTAAGTAGGGAGAGTGAATGAGGCTCTTTGCTGAGTGTGTATCGTTATCAGCCTGGCTCAGTTAGTAGTACTCTCGCCTTTGAGTCAGAAGATTATGGAACTTAAATAGTCTAAGCTGACAGTCCAATGCAGTGCTGAATTGTCAGAGGTGCTGTCCTCTGGATGAGATGTTAAACTGAGGGCCCATCTGCTTGTTTAGATGGACACTAAAGATTTTTGGTGTAATTTGTAAAGAGAAGGTAGTTTCTCTCTCCTGGTGTCCTGGCCAACAATTGCCCAGGTAAAACTGGTTACTCACTCCATGGCTGTTTGTGGGCACTGCTGAGCACAGATTGGCTTCTGCTTTTGCCCACAAAGTACATAGCCACTAACTTTAGAGTAAAGCGCTCGAAGACGCCCTCCTTACGTGAGGTTTACTGTATGAATATTTTGAGTGTTTGGCACAGTTTAGTGACTTGTGTTTGTTTCCCCTCCAGCCCTTACACGTTGTGTGCCCGGAGCAGTACACACAGCCCCCCCCAGCACAGTCCCACCGCACAGACCTGATGATTGACTGTCAGCCGGCAGCCATGGCCTATCGCAGGGCAGAGGTCCTCACCCTCCCCTTCAAACGTCGTTTCGAGAGGATCGAGCTCATGCGTGACGTAAGTGACCGCGTCTTGTCACCTGGGATGAGAGGAGAGACTGGCCAGTGCTTCATGGTCTATACTGACGCTACAGTGTAGTGCTGGAGGAGCGGTGCATTGTCAGAGGTGCCGTCCTTCGAGTGAGACGTTAAACCGAGGTCCTGACTGTGGCTGTTCAGCGCCTTGGGACGTCCTCCTGATGTGAAAGGCGCTTTATAAATGGAATCTTGTTGTTGTTGTTGTTGTTGTTCAGATGGATGTTAAAGATTCCATGACATAATTTGAAAAGTGAAGGGAGTTTCTGTCTCCGTGTCCTGGCCAACAATACTCCAGATAAAATTAGTCGCTCACTTCATGGGTGTTTCTGCGTCTCTAACCTCTGCAACTCCCGCACCACTCTGTCTCGCTCCCTCTTTCTGTCTTAAAGGTCTGCCTCAAATCCTGCCGCGTTAAATGGGTTTAATGCCAAACCCCCCCATCCCACTTGACATTGAACCCTATCCCTGTAAAGAGCCCAGAGACATTACCCTGCATGGAGGACACTATATAAAAACAAGCTATTGTTACTGATGCCACACAGATTGGATGGAATGCAATACAGTACATTAATGAGATGAGTGGGTAGGTTACTTGGATGGGTAGGAATATAGGAACAGGAGGAGGCCATTCAGCCCCTCGAGCCTGTCCCATCATTCTATGAGATCATGGCTGATCTGCACCTCAACTTCAATTACGTGCCTTTGTCCCATATCCCTTGATACCCTGACTAACAAATATCTACCCACCTCAGGCTTGAAAATGTGAATAGATCCACCATCCGCAGCCTTTTGGGGGAGAGAGTTCCAGATTAAGTGGGTGGGTTGGTAGGATGGGATGTTGGTTGGGTCGGGTGAGGGTCGGGGTGGGGGTAAAGGTTGGATGGGTGGGGACGGGGAAGGGTAAAATGGCTCTTAATCCAGGTAATGACTTGCACAATGTGCTTCCCTGACAGTTGGCTGAATCACTGGTGCCCTCTGAGATCAAGCCCGGTGTTTGCATGGCCACAGTCTCAGCCGTGCTACAGACCAAGGACAACAAACATGTTCTACAGGTGAGAGCAGGCGGAAGGCCCTGGTCACACCAGGACAGAAACAGCAAAAACTGGCTTCTCATCACATTGTGATGCCTCAATCAGCTTCCCAAGGAATTACTGTCAAGTGTAGTGACTGTTTTCTATGTAGGTTCCATAATAATAATTCTCGCATTTGATATAATGTCTCATCGCTTCATCAAGACATCTCAAAGCGCTTCGCAGAATATATTGGAAAGTGAATTGACTATCTATTTTGTGGGAGAAACACGGCAACCAATTGTGGACAGTAGTGTCCCACAGACAGTCGCGCTTTGAGACTTCCCAACAGCGTGATAAGATGCTTTATCGAATGCAAGGATTCTTCTTATTATTAATATTATTATTATTATTATCACGTGGGTATAAAACGCCCTCCAAATCTGTCTTTAGTTACTGACAGGGTTGGGAATGATCTCTGCCCTGACACTGAGTGGCATAAACAAAGACGGTGGTACGTGGAAGGGAAATGGTAGTCATAGCTTCAAACTAAATACACCCACAGTAAATCCTGTGAAGGGCTTTGAGACGTCTCGACGACATGCAATAATGTGCGATATCAAATAAAAGGATGATTATTGTTGATGTGTTACTGTTGGTGACTGACGCGCGTGCTGATCTTCTCCTCAGTCACTGCCGAAGCCAGCGCCCCCTGTAACGGGGAAGAAGAGGAAACGGGTGATGGAGTGCACCCCGGAATTCAAACCTCCCAAACCACTGCTCTGCGGCTCCATCAGCATCGAGCAGTTTGTGCAGAGTCTGGAGAAGGTGAGCAGCCCTGTGGCCTGTACCTGTGGGATCCTCAATACCTCCTGCCCCTCACACCAACATCACAGGCTATCACATCCCTCACCACGGCGCTCTGCGTGTGTGTCCTCCTGATATGAGAGGTGCTATACAAATGAAATTTGTTGTTGTTGTGTGTGGGGCACCGTGTGTGTGTCTGTGGCTTACTGTGTGTGTTTCCCTGTGGCTCTATGGTTGTGTGTGTCCCTGTGGCTCTGTATGTGTGTGTATCTGTGGTTGTGTGTGTGTATGTCCCTGTGGCTCTATCGGTGTTCGCGTGTGGTTGTGCACTCTGTGTGTGACTGACTCTGTAATCCCTACAGCTCTCTGATGCCGTCTAAAATCTTTGCCTTCTGGTTACGGCTGGCGCAGTGGTAGCACTCTCACTTCTGAGTCAGAAGTTTGTGGGTTCACGTCATACATTGGGATTTATCATCACACATTAGTGTCTAAGCTGACACTCCAGGGCAGTGCTGGGGGGAGGTGTTGCCGTTCTGCAAATGAGATGTTAAGCACAGACCCCGTCTGCCTGTTCAGGTGGATGTTTAAGGATCTCATGGCATTGTTTGAAAAGAGAAGGGATTTTCACTCTCCTGGCCAACAGTCCCCCAAATAAAATTGGCCATTCACTTAGTGGCTGTTGTGGGACCTTACAAAGCGCCCACAAAATACACAGTCACTCCATTTCACAGTAAATCCTGTGAGCGCTTTGAGATGTGCTTCCGACGTGATAGGACACTGTATCAAATGCAAGAATTATTATTAAAACAGCCCAAGTCTCTCAGCCCGGGGTATGTTCCTACCTCCTCTCACAGTCGTTCCCACAGGACATTGAAAGATGATTAGCAGATCCTCTTACGAATAGTACTACTTGCAACTGATTCACATCTCTAACAGGGAATTACTGTGAAGTGTAGTGACTGTGAGTTTGCAGGCTGGTGCTTTAGTGAAGTGTGTGGAAGCAAAACCAGCGAAGTATTGGATCTAACCAACAGAGACAGAGTTAGTCGAGTCCTGTAGCTCAGTGGTTAGAATATTTGCCTCGCAAGCGAGAGGACCCCGGTTCGATTCCCAGGCGGGTGAAAACCTTAGGCAAGTTTCCTTACTCCACACGCCTCTGTGTTACCCAGCAATAAATAGGAACCCGGTTATTAGTTGTTTGGCGGATCACTTTCTGGGAGAAATAATCCCTTCATAATAAATAAAATAACAATAATATGGTCACTCAATCCGTAACTGTTTGTGGAAAGCTACTGTGTGCAATTGGCTGCTGCGTTTTGCCGACAAAATACATACTCGACTCATTTTACGGTTTATTCTGTGAGGCATTTCAGACATCTCAATGATGTGATAAGTCACTATATCAAATGCAATTACAGTATCTCTTTGTTACTGGTTGCAGATGCCTCCTGTTGGGACCAGATTAAGCCGAGGACATCTTGTTAATATATATAGCTGATAGTTTCCTGTGTACTACATAGTAATGCTGTTAATCAACAAATTGTTACTTAGTCGCTAGCAGGTTGTAGTTTATATTAGAATAATAAATCCTGCATTTGATACAGCGCCTTGTCATGTTGTTGGGACATCTGATGGCTCTTCACAGAATTTCTACTGTGATGTTTAGTGACTGTATATTTTTAGGCGGACGTGACAACCGGATTGTGCGCAGCAAACAGCCATGAAATGAATGATCAATTTTATTTGGGGGATTGTTGGCCAGGCCACAGGGAGAGAGAACCTCCCTTCTCTTTTCAAATAGAGCCGCGGGATCTTTAACGTCTTTAACAAGACGAGAGCTCAATTCGGCTTCTCATCCGAAGGACGGCATCTCCGACAATGCAACATCCCCCAACCCTGCACTGGAGCGTCAGCGTTACCAAGTCCTGATGTGGGGGTTGAACCCACAACCTTCTGACTCGCTGACGAGAGCTGCCACTGAGCCAGGCTGCAATTTGCTTTAAATTGTTCCATTGATTTTCCATTCTCCTACCGCAGGACTGGATATTATATTACATCACATCACCTTCCTGCCGAGGTTTATTGTGGCCCATTAGTAACCCTACCCTCGTGTACACGCTCCTTGCCCCGTCTTCTCTGTGTGAGCGACAGGTGTGAGGGACAGACAGACAGACAGACGGGCAGAAAGGCAGGCAGAGGGTGCAAGGCACGTCTCAAGACCCTCCTCTTCGAAAGCGTCTTCACCCATCCTATTACCCCCCCCACCCTCCCTGGCCTCCCCCCTGCTGATCCCAAACCCCAGCTCGGGTCCAAATCACTGCCTGTCCTGTGCCTTGGGACGTCCTCCCGATGTGAAAGGCCCTGTGTAAATGTAAATGTAATTGCTGTTGGTTGTGTTATTGCTGCTGCTGAGCTGTGCCCTCTCTCCGCTCCCTGTCACACAGCATGGCATCGCAGACATTAAGGTTGAGGACACCCCTGAGGGCCACATCATCCACCTGCAGGCAGAGGACACCCTGATCCAGATCGACGAGGATTCCACGCACATCATCTGTGACAACAACGAACCTCTCCGCACCAAGCTGCGAGATGTGGTGCTCAAATTCCTACAGAAACTGTAACCTGCCAGGAACTCAGCCACCAGACACCACAGCCACCAGACACCACAGCCTCCAGACACCACAGCCTCCAGACACCACAGCCTCCAGACACCACAGCCACCAGACACCACAGCCACCAGACACCACAGCCTCCAGACACCACAGCCACCAGACACCACAGCCACCAGACACCACAGCCACCAGACCCACAGCCTCCAGACACCACAGCCACCAGACACCACAGCCACCAGACACCACAGCCACCAGACACCACAGCCTCCAGACACCACAGCCACCAGACACCACAGCCACCAGACACCACAGCCTCCAGACACCACAGCCACCAGACACCACAGCCACCAGACACCACAGCCACCAGACACCACAGCCTCCAGACACCACAGCCACCAGACACCACAGCCTCCAGACACCACAGCCACCAGACACCACAGCCACCAGACACCACAGCCCAGACACCACAGCCACCAGACACCACAGCCACCAGACCCACCCCAGACACCACAGCCACCAGACACCACAGCCCCAGACACCACAGCCACCAGACACCACAGCCTCCAGACACCACAGCCCCCAGACACCACAGCCTCCAGACACCCAGCCCCCCAGCCACCACAGCCACCAGACGCCACAGCCACCAGACACCACAGCCACCAAATAACATGGCGAGAGGAAGCTGGGGCACTGGTTATACAGACAATAAGGCAGATTATTGTTAATTCTCACTGTGTTCTTATCCACGTGCCGCTTTACCCGTATCAGGTTCAGATGCGAAAGTCAAATCCAGCAGCGATTTCAGTGAAAATCTTCAGTTTTATAATACTTAAATTTTTTGATAATCCTCGCATTTGATAAAGTGTCTCAAAGAGCTTCACACGATATACTGTAAAGTGAAACAAAAAAACAGAAGTCGCTGGGAGCACTCAGCAGGTCAGGCAGCAGCTATGGAGAAAGGAATGTGAGTCAACGTTTTGGGTCCATGATCTCTCCGTCTCTCGCTCACCTTACCCTGTGCCTCTCTCTCTCTCTCTCTCTCTCTCACACACCGTGTGCTGTACCTCTATTACACTCTCCCAGCCTCTGATGCAGGTCCAGACACACAGTGCAATCACTCTGTCAATGAGCACAATTAAAGGCACTTGAGAAAGCACAGTCTCCCGCAGCAGATATGTAGGTACAGTAGAGAGTGTGGAGTGTAGATATGGACCTGTGGATATGTGGCGTGTATCTATCTGGGTTGCAGATATGCGGTACTTGTACAAGGATATGGGATGTATCTTTGCAGTGTTCAGATATGCAGTTGGCAGACATAATAATTATCTTTGCATTTGATATAGCGCTTTATCATGTCGTCGAGACATCTCAAAGTGCTTCACAGGATATATTGCAAAGTGAATTGACTGCATTTTGTGGATGAAGAGCGCAGATGTATGGAGTGCACATAAACTGCTTTGAACTACGGTTCAGATTTGACAATGTCACTTTAGCACCACAATAGGGAAGGTTCGGGATATTTAGTGAACTGGAATCAGGAAATTAGCTCAGATATTCAACACCATTTCCTTTCCCACCGCCCGAGTGCCCTCTCCTCACACAGTTTCTCTTGTCCCATTACTATTGTTGGGTCTGGTTTAACCCCTCGAGTGCCATTCGGTATTTTTAAAAACTTGTAATAAAATAGCACACATGTAAATACAGTAACTGAGTCCCTGGGTTTTTATCTCCATTAAAAGCAGCTTCAGATGTGACAGTGCAACGTCTTTCTTCGCTCTGGATTTTATTGAAGAAATGTAATTACTTAAATAATAACTGCAACAACAACTTGCGTTTATATCGCCCCCTTCACAAGGTGGAGCATCTCAGAGAACTTAACATTGGCGGAGCCTGATGCCGAGCCAGGGGGAGGTGGCGGTAAGCACTGTCGAAGAGGAAGGTCTTCAGGCTTGATCTGAAGACGGACAAAGAGCGGGCAAGGCGGAGAGATTGAAAAGTTCCAGAGTTTCGGTGCATAGTGACTGAAAAAAACGGCCACCGATGGTGGATGCAAGGGACAAGCAGGAGGCCAGAGTCAGCTGAGTGAGGGGACAGGCAGAGAGTGAGGAGTAAGCAGAGGTAGGGAAGTGACAGAGGGTATGAAGAGTGGGGGAAAATAAAATTTTATTTCACATCAGATTAGTGGAATCCCACAGAGATGCTGTTCTAGATTGTGCGCCTCATTCAGATAAAGACTACTCCCGGGAAACCTGTATGGTAATGGTTGCAACTCATTGCTGTTGGGCTGTGCTGTACGTCTATGCTCCTCTCTGTTTATCATCAGCATCAAAGCTGTTCCCGATGTGGGAGCCCTTCCCCTCTCCGGTTCAATCACATCTTACACCAGAGACCTGGATCACCTGTACACTGTGTTGTCAATTACAGAATTACATTGATTGTAAAGCACTGTAAATGTTCATCCCAACTACTCCATTGGTGTTGTTTGTTAGGACACTAAACAGCCTTCATCTCTCTTTATCCCACACTCCTTCCCCCACTCCCACACCTGATATCCCCCCATTCTCACCCCGAAGCTCGGGTGCCCAGCCAGCAATGTAAAGCTCTTTCCCACGTGAAAGCTGCTAAATAAATGTAATTTGTATTGTCCATCTCCCTGATGTATGCATCAATTTCCTCTAAAACATACCATCGAAGCTGATGCTCCAGGACAGTGCTCCACCACCCTTTCACGCAGTGTATTCCAGACCATAACAACTCGCTGTGTAAAAATATGTCGCCTCGTCTTCCCTCTAGTTCTTTTGCCAATTATTTTAAATCTATGTGACTTGGTTACTGACCCACCTGCCAGTGGCAACATTTTCTCCCTCTTTATCAAAACCCTTCATAATTTTAAGGACCTCTATTAAATCTCCCCTCAACCTTCTCCGCTCTGAGGAGAAGAATTCCAACTCTTCTGGTCTCTCCACATTACTAAAATCCCTCACCCCAGGTACATTCTGATAAATCTCCTCTGCACCATCTCCAAGGTCTTGATATCCTTCCTAAAGTGTGATGCCCAGAATTGGACACCATACTCCAGCTGAGGCCTAACCAGTGACTTATAAAGGTTTAGCAGAACGTCTTTGCTTTTGTACTCTATGCCTCTATTCATAAAGCCAAATGTTTTTTTAATAGCTCCTTCAACCTGTCCTGCCACCTTCAAAAGCCTGTGATCCCCAGCTCTCTGCTCCCGAATCCCCTTTACCATTTACCAATCCAACTGTACCATTTATTGTATATTGTCTCTCTTCATTCTTCCTCCCAAAATGCAGCACCTCACTCTTCTCCACATAAAACTTCATCTGCCATGTGTCTGCCCATTTCACCAGTCTGTCTATGTCCTCCTGCAGTCTGCCATCCTCCTCCTCACTGTTTACCACATCCCCAAGTTTTGTGTCATCTGCAAACTTTAAAATGTTGCCCTTTATACCCAAGTCTAAGTAATTTAAGTGACCAAAAAAGAGCAGTGGACCTAATATCGACCCCTGGGAGACACCACTGTATACTTCCCTCCAGTCTGGAAAAAAAACATTCACCACTATCCTCTGCTTTTTGTCTTCCAGATAATTTTGTATCCATGCTCCCAAACTTCCTGTTAGATCTGTTACCTGATGACTTATATTGATGCCCTCGAGTTTTGGGCTCATCAACATGTGGAAACAACCTATTAACATTCACATTATCAAATGCTTTCATAATTTTAACCATCTCCATCAGGTGCCCCCTCAGTCCTTTCATTTTCTGAGAGAGAAGCTGGAACCTCCTCCAATCTTCCTTGATATCCACTCAGCCCTGGTCACATCCTTGTAAATCTGTACTGTCCTCTCTCTAATGCTACATCTTACCTGTGCAGGTTGCCAAGAGCCAAGGATTGGGGACCCCAGAGTGTGTGTTGGGGTCTAATCAGCTAAAACTGCATAGTTTGCCATTGATATCGCCGCCTGGCCAAGCTTTCCTGCTGATTGTCCAGCTGGGACCACCCTACCCGTTTGGGCTTTGGCTTGCAGGGTTAACAGTAGCTGGGTGGAATGACTCTGTGCCCCCAGTGACTGGTCTGCCCTTCCAGGTCCTGCCGATGATCCAGGCCGGGCTGTCATCAGCAGTGCCCTGGAATACTACTGACCTGCCTGGCTCAGGAACTAGACTGGAGACCGCCACAGAGGACTGGCTGGATTCCGACATTCAAACATGTCACCTTGGAGCCACTTCAGCTCTAAGAGACCCCACTTATTTCCACCAAGGAGGATAATCACTAGTTTGATGTTACCTGTAATAGAGCAACTAAAATCCAGGGACAGAGCACATTCCATTCCACAGAAATGTCCATGTGTGGGTGACGTACATATATGGAACTCTTGGTCTAGTTTGGATATTTTGAAGCACGCTGATGTGTCAGACACCTGGCTGGACAAAAAAATGAGGACTAATAACATTTGATGCAGTGCTTTCCATGTCTGGAGGACGTCTCAAAGCACTTCACAGGATAACACTGCAAAATGTAGTGACTGTGTGTTTGTGGGCGAACGCAGCAGCCAATTTGCATCCAGCAAAGTCCCACAAACAGCCATGGAGTGGGTGAGTCATTTTTATTCGGGGGATTGTTGGCCATGACACGGTGGTGGGGGAAAGAGGAAGCGGGCAGAGGGCCTGGATGGGTGACGCCCAAAATCCTGTGTTCCTGTTGTAACACGCTCAGCACTTGATCAAAACGGTGCTTTCACCTCCTCAAAGCAGATGCACACACATCTTGTCCCGGCTTTGTTTTGTTCAGATGTTTGTGTTCTGCTCATTTCACGTCAGACAAGAAGTTGGTTTACTGAGCTCAGAGTTCGGTGCGGGAGGGGGGGGTGGGAACACCAGCTCAGCTTTGATCTGAAACCTAAACCACAGCACGAATGACACCCGGCAGTGTCCCACACCAGCCTCCGCACACAGCACCTCTCCTGCTCGGGGTGGGCTATGTTGTGGGAGTGTTGTGCTTTGGATGAGATGTTAAGCCGAGGTCCCGGGTACCTGTTCACTTCGATGTTATAGATTCCGCGGCACTGTGTGAAAAGAGAAGGGGGGTTCTCTCTCCCGCTGTCCTGGTGACAACTGTTCAGATAAAATTGACCAGATGAAATTGTTAATTTACTTAATGTCTGTGGGACATTGCTGTGCGCAAATACATATCCCCGGAAACCAATCCACAAATCGATTTAACAACCGGGTTCCTCCTTGTTGCTGTGTAAGCGGTGGTGTGGAGTAAGGAAACTTGTCTAAGGTTTGGCCCTGCCCGGGAATCGAACACGGGTCCTTTTGCCTGCGAGGTGAGCACGGTAACCACTACACTACAGGACTCCACTAAAGTGGAGGAGAGAGGAAGAGACAATCTAATCTGTCGCATACAGAGAGCAGTTCAGGGAGGATGAAGGGCTTAGATATCTATTTATAGTGAACGCTGGGAATCATCACTGCAGTAAATTGATGGATAATATCCCAAAAGGTTGCAAACAGCCAGAATGTGGTCAGGGAGCGCGCAGTGAGCTGCTGACTGTCATCTGTCACCACTGAACTATTATCCTCTGAAAAACTCTCCCATCTGTTCCATTTCTGACTGTTTCTGATCCCGATTATGAGTGAGAAAACACATCCACCCAAACTTTAGGAGGATGCGCAAAGAGCAGTGAGGCTGATCCCAGTGTTAGAGACAGAGGAGAGCAGTGAGGCTGATCCCAGTGTTAGAGACAGAGGAGAGTAACGAGGGCTGATCCCAGTGTTAGAGAGAGAGAGGGGCAGTGAGGCTGATCCCAGTGTTAGAGGAGGGAGCAGGGGGGGGAGGAGGAGGCAGTGAGGCTGATCCAGTGTTAGAGACAGAGGAGAGCAGTGAGGCTGATCCCAGTGTTAGAGACAGAGGAGAGCAGTGAGGCTGATCCCAGTGTTAGAGACAGAGGAGAGCAGTGAGGCTGATCCCAGTGTTAGAACAGAGAGAGCAGAGGTGATCAGTGTTAGAGACAGAGGAGAGCAGTGAGGCTGATCCCAGGGTTAGAGACAGAGGTTCAGTCTATTGCACTGACAACTGAATCCAAACTGGTATCCTCACCTGTACTGAACTCTGCCCCCATCACACCAGTCCTCTCTGGGCTCCATTTGCTCTGTCGCAGAACAGATCAATTTCAAGATCCTCACTCTCATGTACAAATCCCTTCACGGCTTGGCTCCTCCCTGCCTTTCCAGCCTTACTCCTCAACCCATGACCCGCTGCTCTCCGCTCGTCTGGCTCCAGTGTCCTGCTTGTCCCTTGTGTCCTCTGCTCCACCATTGGCAGCCGTGCTTTCACACACTACGCCTCGAAACTCTGGAACTCTCCCTCAACCCCCTCCTTCCCCATTTTCAGATCAGACATGAAGACCTTCCTCTTTGACCGGTGCTGATGGTCTCCTCCCCCTCGGCTGGGTGAGTGCTCCGCCAATCCCTCCGAGACGCTGCACGGTGTGAAGGGCTGCGTTGTTGTTGCATTCACATTGAGAAAAAAAAACTCCCCAAAATGTTGTAAATAAAACCCAAAGTTTAATACTTTTGGGGGGGGGAAAAAAAACCTGTTGTAATGTAGCTGATCACACAGTGGCTCCTGATCGCCTGACCTGCTCCCCGGCCTCCGAATGGTTACCTCTGCACGGGGAGGGTGGGGGGGACAGTCAGTCACTGAGCTCCTCTGTAAAGTGCTGCTCGACTCCCTCCCGATCAAGGTGTCTGTGAGATGTGTCTCTGGTGCTCTCAGCCGGGGTCAGTCATGGGTTTTGGCAATTGGGGAACATCCACCTCCCATCTCGTTGTGTTGTCCCATCTTTTATTCTCGCCTCCCTCCCCAACCCTCTTCCCCCCCCACCACCCCCACACACACCTTTCACACTCACCCCCGAGCTTCCTGTCTGGCAACCGTTGACGTTTTGGGGATGGGTTTACAGATATTCCTCTCTTCTTCTCTCTCATTCACTCTCTCGCATTTTCTCTTTCTCTCTCGTTCTTTCTCTCGTTTTCTCCGTCATCCGTTTTCTCTTTCTTTCATTCTCTTTTGTGCTCATTCGCTCTTTAATTCTCTTTCTCTCTCATTCTTGTTTTCTCTCTCATTTTGTTTGTTCTCTTTCTCATTCTCTCTCTCTCGTTCTCTCTCTCACACCGCACCGTTTGCCTCCGCTTACAGGCATCACAAAGTATGAATTAAATATGAGCAGCGAGATGGAGGCTGGTTAGAAGATGAGGTGAACATAAAAGTGAGCGAGTGGGGGTGGTGGGGGGAGAGGGAGAAGAATGGGGGAGGAGAATGGGGTGAATGCAGTGTTTTTACCCTCTTCCCCCCTGACTCATAAAGTTTTGGCAACGAATTGTCCAGTATGTGCGAGTGAGAGCCCACCTCCCTCATGTGTGGGTGCGCTCTCTCGCTCCCTCTCTCTCTCTCTCTCTCTCACTCTCCTCCTCAGATGAACTTGAAGCACTTGGTCTTGTCGTGAGGCAGTCGGGTTTTGAAGAGCACTGAGTCCACGCGGAACTGTGTGTAGAGCAGCGGCATGTAGCCGTACACCTTCACAAAGAAGTTGATACACTTGTGACGCTCGTGAAAGTGAGAGTCATCGTGAGACAGAGCCTGTGGGCAGCCCGGGCAGCGGAACGTCCAGCGAGACGTCACCTGGGAGGCAGAGAGAGAGAGAGAGGGGTATCACTGTAATATAACTATATAGATTCATTTATATCAGACTATATAGAGGTCTCACTGTTAATATCAGACTATATAGAGGTGTCACTGTTAATATCAGACTATATAGAGGTGTCACTGTTAATATCAGACTATATAGAGGTTCTCACTGGTTAATATCAGACTATATAGAGGCTCTCACTATTAATATCAGACTATATAGAGGTTCTCACTGTTAATATCAGACTATATAGAGGTCTACCCAACTAGTTAGATATCAGACTATATAGAGGTTCTCACTGTTAATATCAGACTATATAGAGGCTCTCACTGTTAATATCAGACTATATAGAGGTTCTCACTGTTAATATCAGACTATATAGAGGTCTCACTGTTAATTATTATCAGACTATATAGAGGGTGCTCACTGTTAATATCAGACTATATAAGAGGCTCTCCACCGTTAATATCAGACTATATAGAGGTTCTCACCGTTAATATCAGACTATATAGAGGTTCTCACTGTTAATATCAGACTATAAGAGGTCTCATTAATATCGACTATATGAGGTGCTCACTGTTAATATCAGACTATATAGAGGTCTCACTGTTAATATCAGACTATATAGAGGTGCTCACTGTTAATATCAGACTATATAGAGGTGCTCACTGTTAATATCAAGACTATATAGAGGTGCTCACTAAATATCAGACTATATAGGGTGTCACTGTTAATATCGACTATATAGAGGTCTCACTGTTAATATCAGACTATATTGATGTTTTACCTGTTAATATCAGACTATATGAGGTGTCACTAATAATATCAGACTATATAGGTGTCACTGTTAATATCAGACTATATAGAGGTGTCACTGTTAATATCAGACTATATAGAGGTGTTCACTGTTAATATCAGACTATATAGAGGTGCTCACTGTTAATATCAGACTATATAGAGGTGCTCACTGTTAATCAGACTATAACGAGGTGTCACTGTTAATATCAGACTATATAGAGGTGTCACTGTTAATATCAGACTATATAGAGGTGTTCACTGTTAATATCAGACTATATTGATGTGCTCACTGTTAATATCAGACTATATAGAGGTGTTCACTGTTAATATCAGACTATATAGAGGTCTCACTGTTAATATCAGACTATATTGATGTGTTCACTGTTAATATCAGACTATATAGAGGTGCTCACTGTTAATATCAGACTATATAGAGGTTCTCACCGTTAATATCAGACTATATAGAAATGTCACTGTTGATATAGGGAGCTCATTGCTGTATAAAGAATTGCTTGAGTTTTAACCAACTAAAACAACAACAATTTACACAGCGCCTTTCCCATCAAGAGGACGTACCAAGGCGCTGGACAGTCGGGGATTTGGACGTGAGCTGGGGGTTGGGATCAGGAGGAGTCTAGGGCAGGGAGGGTAGGAGGGTGACCGAAGGTGAGGTTGAAGAGGGACTTGAAGACGGAGGGAGCCAGGCAAAGCGGGTGGGGGGATCCAGGCAAAGGGACTGTGAGATGGAGTTCCAAAGGGTAGGGGCAGAGTAAAACAGCACAAGCTTTGTACTGCTGGTTCAGCCAAGACCAACTGGACCTTTGGCTTGCAAGGATTAACAGGATCTGAATGGGAAAAATCGCAACCTGGAAGAGGAGCTCCACCACTGGTGCTAACACCCGGTGTTTTATTGTGTGAGGGGCCGGGCTGTGCCGTGATCACAGTCACCTTGATGGGGGGCTTCCTGGTGATGTGGGAGACGAGGAAGTTCATGGCGATGTCCTCACAGTTGATGTACTCGTCCACCATGTCGCGGATGGCCTGGGGCATGACGTAGGAGTACAGGTAGGCGTAATACTACAGAGAGCAGAAAGACAGTCACACACACAGCATAGAGCACAACCCCACCCAGCACCACAGCCACTCCATCCCAATGCACACAATCTTAAAATAAACCCCGAAACACTCTCTGGGTTCCCCAAGCCTCAGCTCTCACCAGCCTGCGCCTAATACGCTCTGGGATTAGGTAATCAGGATGTGTCCCTCCAAAGAGAGAGGGTGCACATTACATTCTCAATACACAGGGAAATTTTCATGTGTCGGTGGTGTTATGTAAGTGGCAACAACAACAATGAATGACTTCAGGAGCACGTCCCAGGGTGCTGGACAGTTAAGAGTTTGCACCCGAGATGGGGATTGGAATTATGAGGGGTGTAGTATAGGGGGAATGGGGGTGGGAATGTGGCAGAAGGCACAATCGAAGAGGAAGGTCTTGAGACGGATCTTGAAGGAGGTAAGGGAGGCGGCTAGGTGGAGAGGGTGGGGGCAGAGACGCTGGAGGCCTGACCGGCGATGTTGAAGCGGGCAGGATGGGGGATGTAGATCAGGCAGAATGGAGAGAGACACAGGTTGTTAAGTGGTCAGAGTGACAAGTGGGGAGGCACGACCATGGAGAGCTTTAAAAGTGAGGACAAGTATCTTAAACTCAGTCTGTGTTGTACACTGTAAAGCACAGTGACCAGAAGTCAAAGACTCTCAAAACCTTGCGACTCGGAGGCAGGGAAACCAATGAGGAGCTGATGATTGTCACTAGAATAAAAGACAACAGGAACGCTTGGTAATGAACCCCCTCCCCACCCACCACTTGACGGGGTCTCCAAACCTTGTGGAAGAAGGCGGCTCCTGTCAGTACCATGGAGAGCTCACAGGAATAATTGGAGTTGTAGAGCCACGACTGGTGGTTCATGTCCCAGGCGTGGTATCTGCCCGGAAACCCCACGATTCGGTCCCTGGCCTCGCGCCACACTCTGGGGGGGCAATTCATAACAATAGGAATTAATCATTTGATATCACAACAACAACTTGCATTTACATAGCGCCCCTCACCTTGGGTAGTATCCCAGAGCACTTGACACTAAGCCGGGGGGGTGACGGGGGGGGTCGAAGAGGAAGGACGTCAGGCACGACCTGAAGATGGAGAAGGAAGGGGCAAAGTGGAGGGATACGGGAAGAGTGTTCCAGAGTTTAGCGGGTGGGGTAGTGGGTGAAAGCAAATCACCAATGGTTGAATGGAGGGCACGAGGGACAAGCAGGAGGCCAGAGCCAGTCGAAACAGAGGGCAGTGGGTTGGGGGTAAGCAGGTTGGAGGGGTAGTGAGGTGCCAGGGCATGAAGGGATTTGAAGACAAGTGTGAGGATCTTTAAATCGATCCGTTCGGTGATAGGGGAGGGGAGAAACCTTAGGCAAGTTTCCTTACTCTGTTTACGTAGCAGTAAGCAGGAACCTGGTTGTTAGTCGATTGCCAGATCGCTTTCCAGGGGTAATAATCCCTCCCAAAAAAATGTGGTCATTCAATCTATAACTATTTGTGGGACACTGTTATTTACAATTGGCTACCGCTTTTCACCCACAAAATACACAGTATATTCTGTGAAAAGATGTCTCAACTACATGATAAGGCGCTATATCAAGTCCAAGGATTATTATAAATTATAGATGTAAAAAACAGCTGGTATGAACATCAACCAGCAAAAGTGACATCAAAAAATAACATCACTATAATCTGGGATTTACGAGTACATACAGCCAGAACAGTAATCTGTAACAAAACAGATATTATCATTAAGACCCAACTAGATTGTGTACGTAGTATTATAGATGTGGCTATTCCAAGGGATTAATTACAATGTAAAAACTAGAGAAGATCAGGAAATATAGCAATCTACAAACTGAATGTGGGCGAACGTGACAGTATTAAACTTGGTTATTATAATGATCGGTGTAACTGGGGCTGTTAATGAGATTATTCAGAAATAGCGGACAAAATACCTGGTGAACAAAATATCAACCTGCAAAACGTAGCTAGTTTAGGAAGCTCAGACACAGTAAGAAAAGTAATGTCCATTTATATGTAATGTGGCAGTGTTATTGGTCACTGAAAACCACTCATAAATTACAACCACAGAGTGATTTAAACTGTAATAACATGATAATAATAATAATAATCATCTTTGCATTTGATACAGCACCTTATCACATTGAGATATCTCAAAACACGTCACAGGATTCTTACTGAAACGTACCACATAGTGACTGTGTGTTTTGTGGGTGAACACAACAATCAGTCTGCGCATCGCAGTGTCCCCCAACCAGCCAGGAAGTGACTGACTGATTTTTTTGGCGGGGGTGAGGGGGACGTCAGCTGAATAATCCCAGATTGTCAGGACAGGCCAGACATTCTCTCTTTGAACAGGCCGCAGGATCTTTAAAGTCCACCTGACCAGGCAGACGGATTTAAGGTCTTATCTGATCCCTATCGGGTAATAATAATCCTAGACAAGCAGTGCGATACCAATGGCAAGCTATGTGGGTTTAGGTGGTTAGGCTCCAGCAGTCACCCCAATTCATACTCTGTAGTTCCCAAACCTTGGCTCTCGCCGACCTGCCTAATACTCTCCGGAATTAGGTAAACAGGATGTGTCCTTCAAGGGAAAGAGTGCGCATTCCACTCCTATAATCTCTCTGGGATTTCCATGTGTAGGTGGCAGTATATATGTGGAACTCTCAGTCCAAATTGGATACTTAAGCACGGTGACGGGTTTCCGCACTAGGCTGACCCAAAACTATATTTCTAATAGCATCACACGGTCTTTAACATCCACCTGAACTGGGGAATTGGGCATCAGTTTCCACATTGCATCTGAAGGACGGCTCCTCCGACAATGCAGCGTTCCAGAGAGCAGGGCAGAACGGGTTAAAGCTCGCTCACTGATGGTGGGGATGTGTTGTATGGGGGTTGTGAAGGAGGCCATGTTTGATAAGCGAAGGGAGTGGGTGGGTTGGCAGGAGGTTTGTGACTGTGGGGGGGGGGGGAGACTGTGGAGGAATTTAAAAGTGAGAACGAGAATTCTCTGGGGGTTGGGGAGTCAGTGGAGCCGGGGGAAGATGTGACAGGATCACGGAGCCTGGTGTGGGAGAGGACACAAGCTGCAAAATTTTGGATGGTTTTCAGCTTATGGAGGGCAGAGCCAGACTTATTTGCTCTCTGGGGGAGGGGAGGACAACAGCAACCAGGAAGTGCTCACCGGAAGCCAAACATGATCTCGTCATGGCGGAGGTGGGCGTCGTCATCGATGGACAGAATGGCCTCGGTCTCGATGACATCCCAGGGCAGGAAGCGGTTGTTCAGGCTGTTCTTCTCAGTGTGAACCACCTGGCGGGGAAACAACAACAACAGTGACCCAGAGTGGGAGTCGAGACCTGCTCCTCACAAACTGCCTACATTCATCCCGACCCCCCACACACGACCCCCCACACACTGACCCCCCCCCCCACACACTGACCCCCCCCCCCACACACTGGACCCACCCCCCCCCCCACACACTGACACACCCCCACACACTGACCCCCCCCCCACACACTGACACACCCCCACACACTGACCCCCCCACACACTGAGCCCCCCCACACTGACCCCCCCCCCCCCACACACACTGACCCCCCCCCACACACTGACACACTCCACACACTGACAACCCCCCCACACACTGACCCCCCACACACTGACCCCCCCACACACTGACCCCCCCCACACACTGGACCCCCCCCACCACACTGACCCCCCCCACACACTGACACACCCCCACACAGACACACCCCCACACACACTGACCACCCCCCACACACACTGACCACCCCCCACACACCACTGACCACCCCCCACACACTGAACACCCCCCACACACACTGACCCCACCCCCCCCCACACACACACACTGAACCACCCCACACACACTGCCCCCACACACACCGACACCCCCACCACACACACACTGAACCCACCCCACACACATTGACACCCCCACACACCACTGACACCCCCCCACACACACTGACCTCCCCCCCACACACACTGACCTCCCCCCCACACACACTGACCTCCCCCACACACACTACCCCCCCACACAACACACTGACCCCCTCCACCCCCACACACACACACATACTGACCACCCCACCCCCCCCCACACACACACACACACACTGACTACAAAGCTCTTGGGTTGGAGGCAGGCGGGTGGGTGAATGTGAGGAGATGAACGACGCCACATCGAAATCTAACATACAATTCTTTCCATTATTTCAAATACCTCAATTGAATCTTAACCTTGACTTCCTCTTTACTGAGGACTTAACCCGAGTCTACACGGCCTCTCACTACAACAACAATCACTAGGATTTATATAGCGTCCTCCACGCCGGACAGAGCGCTTAAACACCCTCTAAGGCTGGGATACCTTCAACACAGAGGTCTGCCACTAAAGGAGGTTTGTACCCATCACACCAGTCCTTGCCAGGCTCCACTGGCTCTCTATCACTGAACGGATCAATTTCAAGATCCTCTCACTCGTCTATAAATCCCTTGACCCCCTGGCACCTCCCGACTGCTCTGATCTTCTTGCTCCCTCATCATCCACCGCCTCCGCTCTGCTTGCTCTGGCCTCATGTTTGTCCCTTGTCCTCTCCGCTCCACCATCAGTCACTACCCTCAAAAACTCTGCGACTCCCTCCGTCGATCTCCGAGTTGCCCCTCCTTCCCCCTTTTCAGATCACACCCGAAGGCCTTCCTCTTTGATCGTGCTTATGGTCAACGCCCCCTTCTCCCCGGCGTGGCGTTGGGCTCCGCCACTGTTAAGCGCTCTAAGACGCTGCCCTGCATGAAGGGCGCTATAAAAGCAAGTTGTTGTTGTCTGACTGGATTAACCAGAGGAAATAATAATTTTGTTTATGACACAGTAACGATAAAATCAAAACAACTCATAGCACTTCACGGGGAATTGTCGTGAGTGTATTTGGTCACCAAGAGTAGTTTGACCACAGCATTGTCCCACACACAGCCGCGGAGTGAGTGATTCATTTTATTTGGGAGATTGTTGCTCTAACCACTACATTATGGGATTCTCATCTGAAGGATGGCACCTCTGACAATGCAGTGACCCTCCACTCCCCCCAGCATTGTGCTGGAATGTCAGCCTGAACTGTGGGCTCCCTGTGTGCTTGAACCCATGAGCTTCTGATGAGGTGAGAGTGCGGGTGACTGCGCCAGGCTGGGACCTGGTTGTTGAAATCTACAGGTTACATCCTTACCACGATGGGGACTCCTATGTCAGGCCACAAGAGGTCTTCGGAGGGTGATTTGGGGGAGTTCCACACCACCAGGACCTTGTTTAAGTAGGGAAGTCCATTCAGTCTCTCCAGGGAGTTCATGAGGACTTCCTCTCGTTCGTAGGTCAGCATGACCACAGTGAACTGTTCCCTGGGAACGTTCCCTCCCAGCGCTGCCTGGAATTCCCTCCCGGAGCCTCCAGCCCCCGCCCCGATGGGCCTGAACCCTGTGCCGGAGCCCAGGAACTTGGCCTCGGAGGGCAGCACTGGGTCGAAGGGGGTGTGGGGGAAGAGGTGGAAGGGCCCCGGGGCTCTGTTCCAGGTCCTGTACATGTCGAGGACGGTGACGGTGAAGTTCCTCAGGTATTTGGGGGAGGCGTAGGGCGGCTCCGTCTCCACCGGCCCCAGGTCCAGGTCCCCGGTGTCGGCCATGTTGGGGTCGGTGCCCGCAGCTTTGCCCGACTTGTGTGGGATCTCGCTGGACCTCTCCTCGGCGATGGGGGCGGCCGGGATCTGCAGCCTGGTCCTCACCGTGGCCAGGACGGTGTTGAGGACGCTGTCGGAGGTGGAGAAGTAGGTCTCCCACAGGAAGCGGCCCTGACGTCTCATGTTCAGGAGGTCGTTGTCAGAGAGGCTCCTCAGCAGGAAGTGAAGCTCAGTGATGCGCGGTTTGGGCACCACCAGCGCGGCCTCACTCCACCGCACGGTGTCTTGATAGGGCAGTTCAGCGTGCTCGCCCAGCACCACAGGGATAGCACCCGCCTCCAACGCCTCAAACAGCCTGAAGGCACAGCCCGCGGAGGCCAGCAGCCTGCTGTCGCCCGGGGTGACGATCAGCACGAAGGTGGACAGTTTCAGCAGCTCCAGCCGGTGGTCTCGCTCCCCGCACAGCGCCCACTCGGTGGGCAGGCTGGGACGTGCGGGGCTCTTGCAGGTGAACTCCACCAGCACCAGGTCCAGCTTACTGTCCTGCACGGCCTTCAGCGTGGCGATGATCCTGTCGTCATAGTCCGCAGGCGCGTTGCCCTCCATCTCCTCCTCGAATGACCGGGCCTCCTGTAGGCTGGAGCGCAGCGACTCGATCTTCTCCCCCTGCAGAGAAACAGCAACCAGATCAGGTCAGCTATAACAAGCTTCAGTACAGCTCCCAGCGCGGGTCAGCCCACACCACGGACATCAGCCACACGTCCTGCACAGAGGACATGGGACGTGACATCCACAGCACTTCCTGCATAAATGCACATCAATGACATCAGTGGCTCTTCAAATGCAGAACACACTGTAAGTCAACCTCAGGGAAAATCCCGAGACTCTGCCTCGACCGCCCTGTGTTAACCGTCCTCGCAAACCGCCCGCCCTCACACGCAAAACACCGCCCGCCCTCACGGGCAAACACACCACCCGCTATAACAGGCAAACACACCGCCCGCCCTCACAGGCAAACACACCGCCCGCCCTCACAGGCAAACACACCGCCCGCCCTCACAGGCAAACACACCGCCCGCCCACTCCGTGGCTTCTGGCACCTGGAAGCTGAAGAGATATTTCCTCTTGACAGGAACCTGCGGTGGGATCTCCAGGAAGTTGGGCTCGGACATGGCGTGGACGAGAGGAGAGGCCACCACGTCAAATCCGGGCCTGTACTGAGCCTGGTAGAAGGTGGACTGTGCTACCATGGCTCTGCCCGTGCTGACGTTATACAGCAGGTTCTGGGTCTGTGAGCGCTTGGACAGGTTCAGGAGGATGTGGTTGCGTCCGTCCGCTCTCCAGTACGGCAACGAGTGCAGCTGCTTCTCCAGCTCGCCAGGCGTCATCGAGGTGGCTTCCAGCAGTTCCCCCACCAACACCACGTACACACAGGCTATCTCAGCATTGTCCGTCACATAGGCATTAGTCTGTACACTGGCCTGGGGTCAGAGACCAACAGCAACATTAATACATATATCATATTAATAATAACAATCCTTGCCTTCAATAAAGCGCCTCATCACGTCAGTTTCAGCCACAATACAGTCAATACAGATTATTAATTGTATTATTAAATATTATTAATTGTACTCTTGCCTGGAGTCAGGGAATAAGAGGAACATTATTAAATAATAAATAATTATATTAATATTATTCATCCCTATAAATCTAGCCCCCACCACAGCCCCCTTGATTTACCTGCAAGGCCTGCCTGAGGGCGGGGTCGATGGCGGGGGTGAGGGGGTTCTGCTCAGGGGAGTAGACGTAGACGGGAAAGGCGGAGGTCAAGGGGCAGCGAGAGTAATCGAAGCAGGTGTGGAGGCGGCAGGAGGCGGGGTTCCGGGGTGGGGGCATGTCCACCTCGTCCTTGGCCGGGAGCAGCCGGACGGGGAGTGAGAGGCGAGGCTGGTTCTGGGCTACCAGCTCCTTGTAGGAATGCTCGGTCTGGCTGATGACGTTCTTGAGCTGGAGCAGGTCCTGTTTGGCGTTCTCGATGCTCTTCTTACAGGAGTCGATCTTGGTGTTGAGCCGTGCGATCTCGCTGTTCAGCTCCTGTCTCTTGGCCTCCAGCTGGAGCAGCTCCTCGCTCACCGACTCCCGGATGCGGCACAGGTCGTGGACGTGCCTGACCTCGCACAGCGACCCCCCGGCTCGAGCCTCGAAGATACGGGGTCCAGCCTCGTCCAGCCCCCCGTCAATAGTGGTCAGGTAATAGTGGGCGATCAGCGGGAAAAAAACCAGGATGATGAACAGCGTGAAGCTGAGCCATGTCAGCCGGATGCGGTTGGACCATCTCAGCATACACGGCTGCCCTCCATTCCCAACACCTCCGTTACGCAGCATGATACAGACCATGAGGTTAGACACCCGGGGGATGAGGGAGAGAGAGAGGGGGGGAGAGAGAGGGATATTGAATGGAAGATACAGAATTGGAATGAATGTAGGAGAGAGTGGGATGGAGAAGAGTGAGATGGAGGAGAGTGGGATGGATGGAGAGAAGAATGGAGGGCTGGAGGAGAGGGATGGATGGAGAGAGGGATAGAGGGCTGGAAGAGAGAGGGATGGATGGAGAGAGGGATGGAGGAATGGAAGGAGGAACAAAGACTAACGTGTATAAGTAGATGGTATATAAACACCAAAAAAAGGGAAGAAAAAAAATTCCCGCTGGGAATCAGGTGAGCTCAGTATCCATGGCAACCAAATGTCCCATTATATTCGAGGGTCCAAAGGTTTAACATATTCTGCTTTTCCTTCTTTCCGGCCTCTCGCCTCGAGGTCGGGAGTAAACGTGCATCAGGGCCAGTAGAACGGGAATTTCATCTTCAACCCAACAGCTCCCTCCCCTCCTCCCTCCACTGCGGAGCGAGGTTAAAGGTCGCTCGCTAACACCGTTGCCATGATGAAGGGCGTCCTCGTGGGGTGGGTGGGTTCTCAGGCTGCAGTCCTCCTGCTCCCCGCCATCGGGCTCCCTCAGCGTCCCAAGGCCACCTCACCCACCATCATGGCGGCCAGCGGGGAGGGGCTGGCGTCAGCGTTAGACAGTCCAGCCGTCTGTCACCGGATGGTCACAGCCTGAGCTCAATCCAACAGCGGCCACACCTTGAGACACACAGACAGGGGACAGTTAGTTACTTGGTCAAGTTGAGCTAAGTGTAGTGACTGTGCTTTTTTATGGAGGAGAGAGAGATGGAGGGATGGAGGGAAGAACAGAGACTAACGTGTATAACTATATGGCATACAAAGTATTAAGAGTCTCCAACCCAAGCTGAGAATTCCACGCATCCCACCCACACATGGAAATCCCAGAGGTAGAGTTGGAATGGAATGCACTCTCTCTCTCTCTGGAGGGACACATCCTGCTTACCTCATTCCGGAAAGTATTAGGCGCAGGAGCCGGGAGGAAAGAGTACATGTGTATACGTTGGGGTTTGCAACTCGGGTGTTTAGTGGACGAAAAGCGACAGCCAATTTGCGCCCAGCAACGTCTCACAAACAGCCATAAAGTGAGTGACTGGTTTTATTTAAGGGAGATTGTTGGTTAGGCATTGGGAGAGAGAGAGAGTCTGTTTTGGCTGAGTGACTGACTGCCTGGAGATAAAATGTGGGAACTCCCCTCCCCTTTACCACTCTGACTATCTGATATCCCATGTCTCACCCTGTTGTTCAGGGAGAGGAAATGGACGACAAACATCATCAGCCAACTTCTGGCAATTTAAACAAAATACATCAAGTTAATTCATATTTTCAGTTTTGATATGAAATAAGAGACGTCGAGAAAATGTCGGAGTTAAAGGGGTTGGCTTGGCAATGCTGTGGCAAGTTGGCGGACAGGTGGAACGGAGATGATCCCTTTAATGTACAGCCGTTTAATGTTAATCCTCACCAATCAACCAACAGCTGGTGGGAGGAGAGAGCAAGAGGTTCCCACGCTCTACACAGCTGCTGTTATTAGTGCAGATCCTCACACTCCCAGCACAGGCTCTGCTGTTAATATACACAGGACATACAGAGGACACACATATAATATATGTAACTGCAACTTGCAATTAAAAGTGAGGATGAGGATCTTGAACGTGATCTCCTGGGGGAGGGGGAAGACAGTAAAGTCAGGGTGATAGGCCCTCGGAGCTCAGTATACGATAGGGTTGGAGGAGACAAGAGAGAGAAGGGGAGAGGGGAGCAGACGGAGGGATTTGTAGGCAAGGGCGAGGAGCTTGATATCGATTCTGTGGGAGACAGGGAGGCAGTGAAGCCTAGCGAGGATTGGGTTGATGGGGGTGTGGAGTTTGGTGGAGGTAAGAGTGAGGATGCGGGAGATGTAGGATTGGATGAGTTGTGGCTTGGAGACAGAGGAGCGAGGGAGACTAGTGAGGAGTGTGATGGACAAGTCTGAGCGAGAGGTGATGAAGGGGTGAACAAGAGTTTGGGCAACATTTTACCAGCGATGTGAACAAGCGTGGGAATGCTGAAGCCTGCTCGGCCCCTGTGCTGGGCTCCCTCAGCCGTGTGAGAGCTTAAATAAACTCCTCATCCATTATACATCCACAACCATTGTCACAGGAACCCAAACTGCCAGTCACAGGTATGCCTCTCAGTCACACCCTCACTGTCAGGGTAGCGAGGAAGCTCAACACAGCACAAGACAAAGAGGGAGTGTATTGTCGAGTCCTGTAGCTCGGTGGTTAAAGCGCTCGCCTCGCAAGCGAGGGGGCCCAGGCTCGATTCCCGGGCCGGGCGAAACCTTAGGCAAGTTCCCTTACTCCACACTCCTGTTTACCGGCAGTAAATAGGAACCCGGATGTTAGTCATTTGGCAGATCGCTTTCCAGGAGTAATAATCCCTCCAAAAAAAATTAAAATAATTTGGTCACTCAATCTACAACTGTTTGTGTGACCCTGTTGTGCGCAAATAGCTGCCGTGTTTCGCCCACAAAATACACAGTCACTACACTTAACAGTATTCTCCGTGAAGCACATTGAGACGTCTGATTGACGTGATAAGGTGCTATATCAAATGCAAACATTATTAATATAGAGCGAGAGAAAGGGGGGGGAAGTGTAGTGACTGTTTTTGGTAAGTAAATATTCGGCACACAGCGCCACCCACTATTTTATATTATTAATAATATCCCTGACATCTGATATAGTGCCTTTCATGTGGGAGGAAATCTCAAAGCGCTTCACAGGATATACTGTAACCTGCAGTGACTGTGTGTTTTGTGGGCGATACGTGGCAGTCAAATTGAGATTGTCAGCGAGAACACTGCGAGAAACTCCATTCTCTTTTCGAATAGTGCAGCAGGATCTTTAACATCAAACTAAACAGCCAGACAGTTAGTTTAATGTCTTATGTGAAGGAATGTGGTTAGAGTAGAGAGCTCCAGTGGGGGAGCGAACACCAGCACAGACACGATGGGGAGAGAGAGAGCGGGGAATGGGATTAGAGTAGAGAGACAAGAAAGGTAACAAAGTCGAATCTTCCCCAGTGGATGTCCTCTGATGTAAAGTTGTAGCAGGTGTTGAGAAGGGGCTTGAAGGAGCCAAGGGAAGGGGTGCGATGCCTAGCTGCTCTGTCACTGAACTCGTGATAGCCCTCGGCTGCCTCAAACACTTTATTTAAAGTTACCGTCCATAATATATGAGCACAAAGCAGTGAGCAGTAACTGGAGCCTGTGACATTTCCCTCAACAGTAACCAACACGAGCTGACAAGCATCCGAGTCAACAGGCATCACATGGGGCAACAACAAATTATGTTTATATAGCGCCTCTCACGAAGGGTAGCGTCCCAGAGCACTTGACCGTGGCGGAGCCTGACGCGGAGCCGGGAGGAGGTGACCGTAAGCACGGTCGAGAGGAAGATCTTTGGGCGCGACATGAAAATGGGGAAGGAGGGGGCAAGGCAGAGGGGGAGAGAGTTCCAGAGTTTTGGGGGCGTAGTGGCTGAAAGCGCGGCGGCCGGCTGACCGAGTGGAGCAGAGTATTGGCCCGAGCAGAGGCAAGCGGGGTGGTGGAGTGAGGGGGTGAGTAGGAGACTCTGCGGTGTCCCTCTCCATCCCATGTTGGCGGGTGTGACGTGTCATTGCTAACTACACCAGTGACAGCACTGATTACACTGCACTCCAGCCCAGCAGAGAAAATAGATAGGGCGCGGGGGGGGGGGGGGGGGGGGGAGGTGGGGGGGAGAGGGAACAGGAAGAAGAGAGATACAGGTTAGGTGGGAGATGCTTTTTAGCATCAATGATGTTACATTTAATACAGCATCTCATCAAGTTATCGAGACGTCTGAAAGCGCTTTACAGGGACTCTGTACAACACGAGCTGACAAGCATCCGAGTCAGCAGGCATCACATTCACTGGGGAAGATCAGACTTAGCTTTCCAAAGGGAACTAGACAGATATCCAGACAGAATCAGCTTCAGGGGTATGAGAGTGTGGGTGGTGGGGAGGGGGGGGCGGGTGTGGAGCCAAGGATTGCTTTTCAAAGAGCACAGACACAATGCGCCAAATGGCCCTGTGTCATATAAATCCTGTAGCTCAGTGGTTAGAGCACTCGCATTGCAAGCGAGAGACCTGGATTTGATTCCCAGACAGAGCAAAACGTTGGGCAAGTTTCCTTACTCCACACCCCTCTGTTTGCCTTGCAGTAAGTAGGAACCCATTTGTTAGTCGATTGGTGGATCGCTTTCCGGCGGTAATAATCCTTCAAAAAAAATATTATTTTAAATAATAAATTGTCATTCAATCCAGGACTGTTTGTGGGACACTGCTGCGTGCAATTGGCTGCCGCGTTTTGCCCACAAAATACAGTTACATCACTTAACAGTATATTCTGTGAAGCTCTTTGAGGCGTCTCAACGACATAAGGCGCTGTATCAAATGCAAGGATTCTTATTATTCTTTTACACCAGTCGGTGCCTCCGGAGAGAAACTCGTGATTTAATAATAATAATAATCCTTGCATTTGATGTCACGCCTTATCACATCTTCGAGACGTCTTAAAGTGCTTCACAGAGTACACTGTGGAGTGACTGTGTATTTTGTAATTGGGACCTGCAGTTTACTAGCCCCAGAGATGGCTGGGGAGAATCCTGTGAGGAAGTGAGAAGCTGTGAGCTGGGATTTAGAGCAACAGCAGACATCCCTGCCTGGAGGGCAAGGACGGGTGTGAAATAACAAGAGGCCTTGTGTGGGGGTCTGTGTTGACCACAGCTGGCACACGCCCAGCCCAGCTCCAACCCCAACCCCAGCTCCCAGCCCAGCTCGGCCTGAGAGGGTCTCCGCTAAAGTACAGCCTTTCTTCCCTTTTCTCTTCCTTCTCCCTATCTATCCTCTTTCTATTCCTACACACACACACAAACACACACTCTCTCTTTCTGTCTCTCGCTCTGACCTTGCCCTCTGTCCTCTCTCTCTCTCTATGTGCTTTCTCATTCTCTCTCTGCCCTGGCTCGCGCGCCCTGCCCTGGCTCGCGCGCCCTGCCCTCAATCGCGCGCCCTGCCCTGGCTCGCGCGCCCTGCCCTGGCTCGCGCGCCCTGCCCTGGCTCGCGCGCCCTGCCCTGGCTCGCGCGCCCTGCCCTGGCTCGCGCGCCCTGCCCTGGCTCGCGCGCCCTGCCCTGGCTCGCGCGCCCTGCCCTGGCTCGCGCGCCCTGCCCTGGCTCGCGCGCCCTGCCCTGGCTCGCGCGCCCTGCCCTCGCGCGCCCTGCCCTCGCTCGCGCGCCCTGCCCTCGCTCGCGCGCCCTGCCCTCGCTCGCGCGCCCTGCCCTCGCTCGCGCGCTCTGCCCTCGCTCGCGCGCTCTGCCCTCGCTCGCGCGCTCTGCCCTCGCTCGCGCGCTCTGCCCTCGCTCGCGCGCTCTCTCTCTCCTTCCTCTGTGTCTGTGTTTTCTCTGTCTCTGTCCTCAACTTCCACTTGATCTCATCCTTTACAACACAGGTTCGTCAGGATTTAACCTCACACAGAATGGCGGGAAACTGTTTAATTTGGTATCAATCTGGGGAGTTGCATCACTCACAAACAGCGCCCACACCACTGAATGCCCCTTTCACCTCAATGCCCTGCGCCGTCCACATCACCAAGTAATACAAATCTTGCATTGGATGCAACGCGTGTCTCTGGTAATCATGGCATCTCCTACATTCACTGACAGTCACTACACTTTACACTGTATCCTGTGAAACGCTCTGAGACTCCTCCCGACATGAAAGTGCTGTATCAAATGAAGAAATCAGTATTTGATTATTATATAACAGCCTCCACTGTGATCACTAGCAGATGGCACATTAGAAATTTTAGGCAAACATAGCGGACAACTTGGTATAAACACAGAAGTCGCTGGGAACACGCAGCATCCATGGTGAATCCTCCCGACGTGAAAGATGATGTGTAAATGTATATTGTATTGTCTAACTGTTGGTCTTAGCTGATTCCTCTAACACTGGGGATCATCCTTGTTGGTCTCCTCTGCACTGTCTCTGCGACGCTACCCTGTGTTAGTAGCGCAATATAAATATAGAAACAGGAGTAGGCCATTCAGCCCCACTCAAGCCTGTTCCGCCATTCAATAAGATCATGGCTGATGTATACCTCAACTCCAATTATCTCCTTTTGCCCCATACCTCTTGATACTCTGACCTAACAAAACTCTATCCACCTCAGTCTGTTGGATCCAACATTCACAGCCTTTTGGGGGAGAGAGTCCCAGGTTTCCACTACCTTCTGAGTGAAAAACTACCTCCTGATTTCACTCCTAAATGGCCTGGCTCTAATTTTAAGATTATGCCCCTTGTTCTGGATTCTAGCAGAGGAATAGTTTCTCTGTAGCTACTCTATCGAAGTTGTTTATCATTTTAAATACCTCAATCAGATCACCCTCAACCTTCTAAACTCCAGGGAATACAGACCAAGTTTATCCAACCTGTCCTCTTAATCAAACTCTTTAAATTGAGCCCTGATATTATTCTGGTGAATCTGTGCTGCGTCCCCTTCAGGCCCAATATATATTTCCTGAGGTGCAGTGCCCCAAACTGAATGCAGTCTCCAGATGGGGTCTGACCAAGGCTCTATTTAATTGAATGCAAGTTGTTGTTGTCTGTAAGGCCTGGCAGCCCCTTATGTTACAGTGGTGTCTGCAGTATTCAAGGTGCTGTCTGACCAGAACATTGTACCAGATGTGTAGTAATCTAGTCCAGCTTCCTGTTTGCCTTGTTTATTGCTGCCTCACACTGTTTTGACACAATGAGCAATGAATCTGCTAACCTAGATCTCGCTCAACTTCTCCCTATGGCAAGTTCTATCCCATCCATCCAGTACTTCCTGGGAGTTTGCGAGCTGGAGCCCGAGTCAGTGGTTGTGCTTCAGTTATCTGACAGCCAAGCGATGCGAAGAGACAGAGAGAGAGAGCACACACGGCCATCGCTGACACCTAGATTGTTTGCTTACTGCACTTCTACTTCTGCTGTGTGCATCTGGCTGTCGCGTTTCGCCCACAAAACCAATAGTCACTTTACAGTATATCTTATGAAGCGCTTTGAGACGCCTCGAAGACGTGAAAAGGTGCTTATATCAAATCCAAGGATTATTATTATTAGGCATGGAATTCTCAGTTTCATTTGAATACTCTTAGAAGCACGGTGATGGGTTTCCATATGTGTCAAGACACCCGGTTCACCAAAAACAATGATGTCTTGCACCGAGTTACACACAATGATAGAGCTCAAGCACAGAGACAGTTGGCCTAACCAGTCCATCCTAGTGTTTATACTGCATACAAGTTTGTGGCCCTTCTACCCGCATCGGATAATAAATAACATAACCCTTGCATTTGATATCCCAAGATCACGAGATTAACAGGAGGCTTGTTCACTAGATTGGTTTAGATGAAGATTACCCTTTCGCCTGTCTGATCTCCTCCCTCCAGAACCCTCACCCTACATCACAGCATCAAACTGCTTTATAAATGACTCCCAGTGTCCTGGCCTCAACCACCCTTCCTGGTAATCCTGTTCCAGTTCCATCCCTCTGGGTTGGTCCTGAAATTACCCTTTACACCTATAACTCGTTGACATTTTATTGTCTCTGCATTAGAAAAGTGGTGATAATAATTATATTAATCCCATTGTGACAGCGCCTTTCGTGTCAGGAGCGAGTTTCAAAGAGCTTCACAAGAGCAGTGACTGGTGTCTTGTGAGCGAAATGTAGCAACCAAACAGCAATTTCCATACGCAGACATGAAGTGAACGACTAACTTTATCAGCCTGGTGCAGTGGACTTGGAATCACACTCCAGGTTGACACTCCAGTGCAGTGCTGGGGGTGTTGCAGTGATGGAGGTCCTTTGGATGAGATGCTAAACTGAGACTCTGTCTTGTCTGCCTGTTCAGGTGGACGTTAAAGTCCCCATGGGACTAGAGAAGTGAGTTTCTCTATCCCGGTGTCCTGACCAACAATCCCCAAAATAAAATTGGCCACTCACTCCATGGTTGTTTGTGGGACGTGACTGTGTGCAAATACGCTGCCACATTCTCCCACAAAATTCACAGTCACTACACTTTACAGTATATCCTGTGAAACTCTTTGAAACGCCTAAACAACGTGATATGGCCAATTTTCCCCACCAACCTGTCCACCGCTCCCTCTGCTCGGCGGGCACTGCCCTGCTCCATGTTTCCTGCTCTGCCCGTTCCACCATCGGCAGTCAGGTCTTCAGCCTCTCTGCCCTCACCCTTTAGAACTCCATCCCACAATCCCTTTGCCTCGCTCCTTCCCTTGCCTCCTTCAAGGCCCGTCTAAAGACCCTGGTCTTCAACTGCGCCTTTGGTCACCCCTCTACTCCCACACCCCTGCTTTACACCCCTCATTGGACAGCAAATTGACTATACGGTATAACCTGTGAAGCACTTTGAGACGTCTCGAAGACATGATAAGGCAAATAATAATAAAGATTATTATGTATTATTAACTGCCAGGCTCCAGCTCGTGTCCAATCCCTGACTGTCCAGAGCCTTAGGATATCCTCCTGATGTAAAAGGCGCTGCTTAACGACAATTTGTTGTTGGAGACGAGGTGCCATAATTGGACGCGCACACACATCCTTGAATGTTTTGACTGATCTGTGTTGTCCTCAGTGAGTTGACGTGGGTATGTGTGTGGGGGTGGGGTGTGAAGGGATACCCAGTTGACTGCAGATCCCAGATCCCAAAACGATTTATTTCACCCACAAAATACAGTTGATGCACTTGACAATAAATCTCTCAAATAAATTTGGTCACTCACTCTGTGGCTGTCTATGGGGCATTGCTGTGTGTAACTGGCTGCCGCATTTCGCCCACAAAATACACAAGCATTGAACTTTACAGTGTAAACTGTGAACGCCTTTGAGACATCTAAACGACGTGATAAGGCGCTATATCAGATACAAGGATTATTATTATTATTAAATCCTGTGAAGCGCTTTGAGACGTCTCAATAATGTGATAAATCGCTGTATCAAATAATTATTATTATTAGAAAGGCGTTTGCACGTTACGAGCTTGGGAATAAAATGCCACCAGCCCAGAGACTGGTGGCTGCTGGCTAAGTAGGCAATGCTTTCCTTCTCCTTTTCTGCCTACACTTTGCCTCAACGTGTCCTACCCTGAGGTTATATTTAAACAAGTAGGGTTGCACATTGAGGGGGAGGGGGAAAACCCCAGGCATCAAAAGCTACTACATATCTAGGGGGGGGGGGAAATAATTTTCTTTAACCCTTAATAGGAAACATCTGCATTGTATCTGAACAATAACAATAATCTAAGCCACATCCAGCAATAAATACATTCAATTGAGTGTGCGATAGAGATAGATTTCCTCTCTCACCCCCTTCATAATCCTTCCAAAAACAATAATAAATTGGTCATTTTCAATCTACGACTGTTTGTGGGACATTGCTGTGCGCCATTGGCTGCCGCGTTCGCCCACAAATATACAGTCAATTCACTTTACAGTGTGTTCTGTGAAGCGCTTTGGGACGTCCTCCCGACGTGAAAAGCGCCATATCAAATGCAAGGATTATTATTATTCTCTTTCTCTCCCCCCTTCCCCCCCTCCTCTCTCTCTTAAACCAGGCCTCCGAGTTGTTGGCCATTAAACATCTGCAACAGGAGCTGAATGGTCTGTGTGGGTTTATATCTATGTGTAAAGACACAAAGACAATGTATTATGTTCTTGTGTCTGTCTCTCTGGGGAGGGAGGGAGGAGGGAGGGAAGGGGAGTGAGTGTACGGGGGGGGGGGGGGGGGGGGGGGTATCAGCCCTTCTCCTGGGGACATATTTGCTACAATGTGGTCAGCAGCAAACTCCCATCTGTAGCTATTTTCTGTGTTGTCCCCTCTCTCCCTCCCCCACCCCTCGCTGTTCCTCTCTCTATCTCTACCGCCCTCTTCCCCACCTGTCTATCTCCCTCTGTCCCTCCTCTCTATCTCCCTCTATCTAAACCCCACCTCTCTCTCTCTCCCTCCTCTGTCCCTTCCCCCTCTCTCTCTCCCCCCCCTCTGTCCTCCCCCTCTCTTCTCCCCCCTCTCTGTTCCCCCCCTCTGTTCCCCCCCACCTCTCTCTCCCCCCCCCCCCCCCCCTCTCCTCCCCCCCCACCTCTCTCCCCCCCCCCCCCTCTTCTGTCCCCCCCCCACCTCTCTCTCTCTTCCCCCCCCTCTCTCTGTCCCCCCCCCTCTCTCTCTCCCCCCTCCTCTCTCTGTCCCTCCCCCCCACCTCTCTCTCCCTCCCTCTCTGTCTCCCCCCCTCTCTCTCTGCCCCCCCCCCTCTCTCTCTCTCCCCCCACCTCTCTCTCCCTCCCTCTCTGTCCTCCCCCCCCTCTCTCTCTCTCCCCCCACCTCTCTCCCTCCCTCCCTCCCTCTCTGTCTCCCCCCCCTCTGTCCCCCCCCCCTCTCTCTCTCTCTCTCTCTCTCCCCCCCTCTCTCTCTCCTTCCTCTCTGTCCCCCCCACCTCTCTCTGTCCCCCCCCACCTCTCTCTCTGTCCCTCCCCCCACCTCTCTCTCTCCCTCTCTGTCTCCCCCCCTCTCTCTGTCCCCCCCCCCTCTCTCTGTCCCCCCCCCCCTCTCTCTGTCCCCCCCCCTCTCTCTGTCCCCCCCACCTCTCTCTCTGTCCCTCCCCCACCTCTCTCTCTCCCTCTCTGTCTCCCCCCTCTCTCTGTCCCCCCCCCCTCTCTCTCTGTCCCCCCCCCCTCTCTCTGTCCCCCCCCTCTCTCTGTCCCCCCCCCTCTCTGTCTCCCCCCCCCCCCCCCTATATGCTGATCGCTTGCTCTACAATCCTGGTCGATTTGAGCTGAAATGGACAATGGTTACATTTCACACAACACAGAGACCAGAGAGCTGTGGAGGGGAGAGAGAGAGAGAGACACAGAGAGGAGAGACCAGAGGAGACAGAGAGAGAGACACAGAGAGAGAGAGAGACAGAGAGAGAGAGAGACAGACACAGAGAGAGAGAACAAGGTGAAAACATGACTTACGTGCCTCTCAGGACAAGCTCAGCTGATCTTAAATAAAAGCTCTCAGACTGTCCTTTCTCCACCAAAATCCACCATCGAAGAGCTGCCTGGTTTGCCTGTGCTCCTGCACAGACAGCTGCACCCTGGTTTGGTGCTCTTCTCTTTTTTTGCTATGAAAACAAATGGTTGCAGAAAATCTGACTGCACAGTGGCTTCAGCTCAATCGCACACAAACACCCCCTCACCCCCAGCATTGTTGCACTGGGACTGCAAATGGGGAAAGAGCAGCCTCCCACTGCACAACATGGCTCTGCTAGAAAAAAGTGCGCCTCCTGCCTTGTAAAGCTATAGCCTCACCAGCCCTGTGACAGCCCCCCCCCCCCCCTCCCCCCCCACAGGTCCCTCGCTGTAAATGCAATCCCCTTTTTCCCAGGGGGAGTGGGGGGGGAATAATTCATTCCAACAAAATAATAATGAATTGTTCACTTCAATCCACGATTGCTGTGCGCAATTGGCGCGTTTCACCCCCCACCCCCTCCCTCGACCTCTCTGACCTCCTCTCACCTCGAAAGAGTGCCCGTTGCCTTCGTTCCTCCGGGTCTGGCCTCCTCCTCATCCCCCGAATCCTCCGCTTCACCCTCGGCGGCCGTGCCTTCAGCCACTGCGCCCCGAGGCTCTGGAACTCCCTTCCTCACTCCCTTCGTCTCGCCCCCTCTCTTCCTATTTTCAGGTCTCGGCTGAAGACCTTTCTTTTCGACCGCACCTTTGGTCACCTTCCTCCCCCTCCCCCTCCTCCTGGCTCGGCCCTGGGATCCGTTACTGTGAAGCTCTGAGACGCCGTCCAAGTTGTTGTTGTTGTTTCGCTCACACAATGTACAGCAAATTGACTTTACGGTATAATCTGTGAAGCACTTTGAGACGTCTCAAAGACATGATAAGGCGCGGTATCAAATAATAATAAAGATTATTATTAATTATTCACTGGAAGCATGTAACGTGCACACTGCAAAGCTGTATTTCCTTGTAGTCATTCACCAATGAATGCCACACCGTTGCTACACTTATAATAATCTATCCTCCTATGGTGGGAGGTAAGTGGGGTCTCCTTGAAGCTGAACTGGCTCCAAAGTGACATGTTTGGCAATGGCGTGTCGGAATCGAGCCACCCCTCTATGATGGTCTGAGGTCTAGGTCCTGAGCCAGGCAGGTCAGTAGTATTCCAGGGCACTGCTGATGACAGCCCGGCCTGGCTCATTGGCAGGACCTGGAAGGGCAGACCAGTCACTGGAGGCAGGGAATACTCCCACTCAGCTCCCGTTAATCCTGTAAAACAAAGCCCTCATGGGTAGGATGTTCCCAGTGGGATAAGCAGCGGGAAAGCTCGGCAGGCAATGCTATCAATGGCAAGTTATGCTGTTTTGACTGTTTAGACTCAATAAGTTTTAACACAAACTCTGGGCTCCCGAAGCCTTGGCTCTTGTTAACCCGCGCCTAATACTTTCTGAAACTAGGTAAGCAGGATATGACCCTCCAGGGAGAGAGAGCGTATTCCATTCCAACAATCTCTCTCGGGATTTCCATGTTTAGGTGGGATGCATGGAACTATGGTTTGGATACTCTTAAGCCTGATGATGGGTTTCTGCATGTGTCAGACCAAACAAAAAGTAGGGGTTTATCTACAAATGCACAGGGTCTCTACATTTATAATAATTGTTGAATTTGATATAGTGCCTTTGAGACGTAGGCACAGTTGAAGAGGAAGGTCATCAGGCGCGATCTGAAGATGGGGAAGGAAAGGGGCAAGGCGGAGGGATAGAGGAAAAATGTTCCAAAGTTTCGGGATGTAATGGCTGAAAGCACAGCCACTGACATTGGAGCGGAGGGCATGAGGGACATGCAGCAGGCGGGAGCCATTAACTTTGTGGTTTCACATGCAGCGCAAGTTACCTAATTAATTAATCTGTGTCAATGTGAACCAGCCAGCCTTCCGTGCAGAGCGATAACAACTGGTTCTCATGGGCCGATCACGTGTGGTAAAGCACCCTCTTCTCTGTATATTCTATTCATCCACATGGAAGTTTGATTTCATTATTTTATTTAGACTAAGTGCCTGGAACCTTTACCAGATTGCTAAAGTGAGGGGACTCTGTTTGATGTAATTGGAAGAAGGCACAGTCACGCTTTTGTGAGAGACGCCCACTCCTTGCAAGTCACAGCACAGAAACAAGCCATTTCCGACCAATCAGTCTGGCTGAGTTGGCAACACTCTCACCACTGACTCAGAGCTGTGGGTTCAAGTATCACGTCAGGAAATTGAGCTCACAGTCTAGGCTGGCACGGCACAGCACAGTACTGGTTGCACGATCATTCTTTTGGATGAGACATTAATACCTTCTCCGTATTATAATAATAATCCTTGCATTTGATATAGCGCTTTTCACGTCGGGAGGACGTCCCAAAGCGCTTCACAGAATATACTGTAAAGTGAATTGACTGTATATTTGTGGGTGAACGCGGCAGCCAATTGCGCACAGCAATGTCCCATCAACAGTCGTAGATTGAAAATGACCAACTTGTTATTGTTTTGTTTTTTTGGAGGGATTATTATTAGGCTCTGTGTGGAGTAAGGAAACTTGCCCAAGGTTTCGCCCTCTGCCTGGAATTGAACTCAGGTCTCTCACTTGCAAAGCGAGTGCTCTAACCACTGAGCTACAGGACTCCAAGATGGATGTGTCACATACTGTAGTGGTTAGCGCGCTCGCCTCACAGGTACACGGTTCATGTCCGAGGCAGAGTGAAATGTCAGGCAAGTTTCCTTACTCCACACACCTATATTTACCAGTAAAGCAGTAAATAGGAACCTGATTGTTAGTTGATTGGTGTATCGCTTTCCGGGGGACATGGTTTCTGCCAATGCGGTTAGCAAGTGGTTGAGTCTTCTGGGATATTCCTAGACACCAGGTTACAGGTTACCGGGTTATTGCTTGTTACCTGTGATAAATTGATGTGTTTGGAATGGAATGCGCACTTTCCCTGGAGGGATATACCCTGCCTATCTATTATTTTGGGAAGGATTATTATTCCTGGAAAACGATCCGCCAGTTGACTAACAACCAGGTTCCTACTTACCGCTAAATAAATGGAGGCGTGTGGAATAAAGAAACTTACAAAAGGTTTGCCCTGTCCGGGAATTGAACCCAGGTCCTCTCGCTTGTGAGGCAAGTGTTCTAATCACTGAGCCCAGGACTCCACAAGGGAACCACAACAAATTACACTTGTATAGTATTCTTCATGTTGGAAAGATGTTCCAAGGTGCTGGACAATCATGGGTTTCGGAACCGAGCTGGTAGTTGAGGTCAGAAGGGGAGGAGGGCAGGGAGAGTGAGGGTTGTAGAGTGGCTGAGGGCAGGGAGAGTTGGGGTTGTAGGGTGGTTGAAGGCACTGTCGAAAAGGAAGGTCTTCAGATGGGACTTGAAGGAGGCAAGAGAGGGGCTGAGGTGGAGAGATTGTGAGATAGAGATCCAGAGTGTGGGGGGCAGAAATACCGGGGAACAGGGCGGTGATGTAGAATAGTGTGTCTTAAAACCCTGAATGGCCTTCTGTTACCAAATATTCCTAACCTCTGGCTGAGTGTTGAGCCTATTTGGAGCAATTGGTTTGAGTAGACAGTAGAGGGTTTGTGAATAGGTCCTTTGGTGGGCTGGAGTCAGACACCAGGCTAGCTCACATTACCCACTGCCATTCTGCAAGGGCTCAAGTCCAATAATGGACAATGGATATTTGCAGCTTTGATTTGCACGTTGTTGTGTTCTCTATGAGTCTCAAAATAGGATATGACAGTATCCCATTATGGGTCATAGATTTCTTCAATGATCGTTCTTTTCATGTTTCTGTGTGCAAATATGGACTTGGATAAGTGATCCGCGCGCGTGTGTGTTAACTCTTTCACTATTGTGTTGATCCTTTCACGATTATGGAGTCCTATAGTCTTGTGGTTACAGCACTCGCTATAGATAGGTCAGGGTACGAAGGGATATGGAGAGAAAGCAGGAAATTAGATTTGAAATGATTAGTTGAGGTACAGATCAGCCATCTAATTAAATAGCGGAACAAACTTCAAGGGCTGAATGGCCAACTCCTATTCTTATACACCTATGCTCACCTTGCAAGCGAGATACCTGGGTTTGATTCCTGAGCTGGCAAATCTTTGGCAAGTTTCCTGACTCCACACACCTCTATGTACCTAGCAGCAAGTAGGAAGCCAGTTGTTAGTCGACAGGCGGATCACTTTTCCGGGGGTAATAATTGAAAAAAATAAACAAATAATAATTTGGTCACACAATCCACAACTGTTTGTGGGACACTACTGTGCGCAATTGACTGCTGGGTTTGTCCACAAAATACACAGTCAATTCACTTTACAGTATATCCTGTGAAGCTCTTTGAGACATCTTAAAGATGTGATAAAACGCAATATCAAATGCAAGGATTATTAATTATTATGGTAATATTCAGAGAGTATTATTGAGTTGTTGTGAAGATATTTTAGGTTTCCCCACTATCCTGTCAATTCCTGTTGTTTTTGTCCTCATTTTGATATAATCCCAATTAGGTGTTGTTTTCCTTCACGAAATGTTGCACAGTTCTCTACAACAGCCGCTACACTTGTCAGTGTTCCTGTGAAGCACTATGAGATGTTTTGACGTGCTAGACAATGAAAGTGTAAAACGTTCAAGGGAGGTTGAAGACCCAACCACCGATGGTGGGGTGGGCTGGGCAGGGGACATGAAGCGCACATGTTGATAAAGGGTCAGCGGGTCGGAGAGATAGGGGGGGTAAACCCATTGAGGGCCTTCAAGTTGAGGACGAGGATTTTGAACTCGATCCTCTGAGGGATGGGGAGCCAGTGGAGTCGAGCGAGGATTGAGTGTGATAGTGTCACGGAGCCTGGTGTGGGAGAGGACATGAGCTGCAGAGTTCTGGCGGATCTGCAGCTTGTGGAGGGAAGAGTTGGGAAGGCCGACAAGCAGGGAGTTGGTATAGTCGAGCCGAATTGTACTGAAGGCGTGTATGAGGGTTTTGGCGGCCTGAGGGGTGAGGCAGTGGCGGAGTCGGGCAATGTTGCGGAGGTGGGGGAATGGCAGAGCGGGTCGTGTGGGGGAGAAAGTACAGTTGAGGGTCAAACAAGACACCTGGGTTCGTACAATACAAGTATTACATCTGCAGATTTCACAAGATTGGTTTGGATGAAGAATGCCGTTAGGGTTATTGGCCCAATAACCTCATCCTTCGAGAATACACATTTTACCATCACCTCCAAGTTGTATTTATTATTAATAATAATCCTTGTATTTGATATACCACCTCTCCTCTCACCTCAACCTTCAAGGTTCAGTCCTTGAATGGTTCAGGTCTTATCTCTCACACCGCCTCCAATTTGTCTCAGCCAACAGTTTCTCTTCCAGCCCCACACAGTCTCATGTGGTGTTCCTCAGGGCTCTGTCCTCGGTCCCCTCCGTCTACGTGCTCTCACTTGGTGACATCATCCACAGACATGGGGTCAACTTCCACAAATACGCAGATGACACCCAACTCCCTCTCTGCCTCCATCCTCAATTCCAGGACAACTGGCACACACTGACACACTGTCTGTCAGACATCAAGTCCCGGATGAGAACCAGCTTTCTACAGCGGAAAGTCAGCCAGACTGAGGCCCTCCGCGCCAGCACCTCCGCACCTCAACCACGGATGCACCCTCCACCTCACCGAGCCAGTCAGGAACCTGGGCGTCGTGTTCAACCCTCAACGGTCCTTCCTCCCCCATATCCACTCCATGACCCGCAGTACTTTCCCCCATCGCCACAACATTGCCGCTGCCTCACCTCTCAGGCCACCGAAACCCTCCTTCGTAACCTCAAGGCTCAACTGCGGAGACTCCCTCCTGGTCGGCCTCCGCAGCTCTTCCCTCCACAGGATGCAGATCATCCAGACGTCTGAGACTCGTGTCCTCTCCCACACCAGACTCCGTGACCCCATCGCCCTCACCCTCGCCCGACTCCATTGGCACAGTGAGATGGGGGGGGTTCAGTGAGGGGGGAGGTCAGTGAGAGGGGGGGGTCCATGAGTGGGAGGCTGTTCAGTGGGGGGGAGGGGTCATTGAGGGGAGGGGAACACTGCTCAGCGAGGGGGGGATCAGTAAGGAGGGGGCAGTGAGAAGGGGGTCAGTGAGGGGGGGATGGTCAGTGAGGGGGGTGGTCAGTGAGGGGGGGTCAGTGAGAAGGGGGATCAGTGAGGGGGCTCAGTGAGAGGGTAGGGGTCAGTGAGGCGGGGGTCAGTGAGGGGGGAGTCAGTGAGGGGGTCAGTGAGGGGCGGGGTGGCCAGTGAGAAGGGGTGGTCAGTGAGGGGGGGGTCAGTGAGAAGGGGGGATCAGTGAGGGGGGCTCAGTGAGAGGGTAGGGGTCAGTGAGGCGGGGGTCAGTGAGGGGGGAGTCAGTGAGGGGGTCAGTGAGGGGCGGGGTGGCCAGTGAGAAGGGGTGGTCAGTGAGGGGGGGGTCAGTGAGATGGGGGGGGTCAGTGAGAGGGAGGGATCAGTGAGGGGGTCAATGGGGGGGAGTTCAGTGAGGGGGCAGTAGGGGGGGTTCAGTGAGGGAGGCAGTGAGGGGGGGACAATGGGGGGGAGTGAAGGGGGGACAGTGAGGAGAGGGCAGTGGGGGGGTTAGTGAGGGGGGGTCAGTGAGGGGAGGGGGCAGTGGGAAGGGGGTTCAGTGAGGGAGGCAGTGAGGGGGAGACAATGGGGGGGAGTGAAGGGGGACAGTGAGGGGGGACGGTGAGGGGGGGGAGTGAGGAGAGGGCAGTGGGGGGGGGTGCAGTGAGGGGACAGTGGAGGTGGGGGGGGGTTCAATGAGGGGGCGGTAGGGGGCAGTGGGGGGGTTCAGTGAGGGAGGCAGTGAGGGGGGACAATGGGGGGGCGTGAAGGGGGGACAGTGAGGGGGGGGCGGTGAGGGGGGGCAGAGTGAGGAGAGGGCAGTGGGGGGGTTCAGTGAGGGAGGCAGTGAGGGGGGACAATGGGGGGGGCGTGAAGGGGGGACAGTGAGGGGGGGCGGTGAGGGGGGCAGAGTGAGGAGAGGGCAGTGGGGGGGTTCAGTGAGGGAGGCAGTGAGGGGGACAATGGGGGGGCGTGAAGGGGGGACAGTGAGGGGGGGCGGTGAGGGGGGCAGAGTGAGGAGAGGGCAGTGGGGGGGTTCAGTGAGGGAGGCAGTGAGGGGGGACAATGGGGGGGCGTGAAGGGGGGACAGTGAGGGGGGGGCGGTGAGGGGGGGCAGAGTGAGGAGAGGGCAGTGGGGGGTTCAGTGAGGGAGGCAGTGAGGGGGGACAATGGGGGGGAGTGAAGGGGGGACGGTGAGGGGGGGAGTGAGGGGGGGACAATGGGGGGGGGAGTGAGGGGGTGGGGGGGGAGTGTGAGGAGCACGTGGTGTGATGGTCACGTGAGCTAACGGTCAGCCGGCGACCGTTTACCTGTTCGCGCGCTTTTGCTTCTCAACCGCCGCGATGAGAGTCCGTGAGTCACACACCTCCCCATACACCCCAATATACCCTCACAATACACCCCACAATATACCCCCACATTATCCCACAATATACCCCCATATACCCCACAATATACCCCCACATTATCCCACAATATACCCCCATACACCCCACAATATACCACAATATACCCCCACAATTTCCCCCCATATATCCAAATAATATACTCCCACAATATACCCCCATATCTCCCTACAAAACAGCACCCAACCCCCCCAACAGCAACCAACCCCCCCAACAGCAACCAACCCCCCAACAGCAACAACCCCCCCAACAGCAACCAACCCCCCCAACAGCAACCAACCCCCCAACAGCAACCAACCCCCCCAACAGCAACAACCCCTGATGACCTGATGTTCATCATAAACCTCCTTTTTCAATTTTATTTTAATTAAGTTTCCTTGTTCATCCGGGGAGGTTTGGGAATATATTCGTGGGAATATATTAGTTCTGTCCCCGAGCTATATCCTCCTTGAAGGCTTGCCATTGCTCGTTAGCTGTTTTACCTGCCAATCTTTCTTTCCAGTCCGCCTTGGCCAGGTCCCTTTTTAACTCACTGAAATTAGCCCTCTTTCAGATGAGTACCTTCACCTTTGATTGTTCCTTCCTCCTTTCCATAAAGCTAATCTCTGTTAGAACCTGCTTCACTTGCCTCACTTCATTCCTCAGAACTAGATCCATCACTGCTTCCTTCCTCGTCGGGCTGGAAACATACTGATCCAGAAAGTTATCCTGCACACAATTCAGGCTCCGCCACTGTTAAGCGCTCTGAGAAGTACCCTGCGTGGAGGGCGCTATATAAGTTGTTGTTTCTCCAGCCATGGATTCATGTGTTTGATCCTACTGTTTTGATACTCACTTGCACGAGGCACTGGGAGTAATCCAGAGATCACTACCTTTGAGGTCCTACTCCAGCTTTTTCCCTAACTTCTGATACTCTCTCTATAGGATCTCAGCCCTTTTTTTCCCTGCATCATGGATCCCAACATGGATCACGATTTCTAGATGTTCCCCTTACCCCTGTTGAATGTTTTGCACCCCTTCCGTGTTGTCTTCAACCCTGGCATCAGAGAGACAACATACAATGCAAGAGTCATGTTTTTAGTTGCAGAAATGCCTGTCTACTCCTTTCACCATTGTATCCCCAATGACAATTGCATTGACACTCTTCCCTGTGTTACCCTGTGCATCAATTTGCTTTTGACGCCTCTCCCCAGAGGTGTCATCACCCTCACCAGTATTCAGTGCAGAGAACTGCTTTGTGAATGCCACACTCTCGGGATTTCTGCACTGCTCGTCTCCTCTTCCTAACACACTGGGTGGTCACCCACTCACTCTACTTCAAGAAAGATTTCCCACTTGCCTACTGAATGAAGGAGTTCTCTCTTTCTCTCTGGTATCACTTTTGCTGAAGAATTCCCACTCTCACCAAATTCCTTAACAGAATTCTCACTCTGTTCCACCTCACTCAGTTCCTCCTCAGTTCCCTGGGATTTCTGCTCATAGTATCTGAATTCTGCTATACAATATACCACAATATACCACAATGTACCATAATATACCACAATATACCCTGTAAATACCACAGTATACCTCCTAACTATTACAATATACCGCATAAATATCATAATATACCCCAGAAATATCACAATATACCATCACAATATATCACAATATTCTCAATATAACCATCTAACCAATATGCAATGAAACCATCTAAATTATAATAACATCTACAGTATTTCCCATAAATTATAATATTATCTGTAATATAACATTGACAATATAACAACATTTTACTCCTAATAGATTTTATGCTAAAAACAGTCCAGGACTAATATTTTGGAGTGTTTTTTCTCGTTTTGGGGGGAAAAGTTTTTCCCGAGGGGCTGAAGAAGAATTATTTATTAGTTTGTTATATATATACATATATAAATATTAACTTGTTTATTATTGAGTTGTCATTTATTATTTAATTACAAATGACTTGATGGTTATTTAGTTATATATTAATTAAATTAGTGTAAATATTTTTTAAATTTAGTCTATATTCATTTTAGTTTCTTTAGTTAGATTTGATTGACACTCTTCCCTGTGTTACCCTGTGCATCAATTTGCTTTTGACTCCTCTCCCCAGAGGTGTCATCACCCTCACCTCCAGCTGTGGTGAGGAAGATGGTACAGTTCGGCTGCTAAAGTAACTGTGATATTAAAGTGAGGATGAACTGTCTGAGAACATATACCAAATGGTATTATTAATATAAATATATTGAGCCCTGGGGCTGGTGACATCTCAGCTGCAGGAATAGCTCAGAGTTTGAGGTGCAACACCCCACCCACCACCCCACAAAATCCTTTTAATATATCAATTTCTTTATTTTTTGTTCAATTTATTTGTTGTTTTTGTTTTTGAATAAAGCAAGAAAAAAATTGCTTCTCTAAATGGCAAGTAGTAATCCGCATATCGCAGATCAGTCAGGTGAGGATTCCTTCAGCTCATTTTCCCAGAATTATTATTTAGTATTAATGTGATTGATTATTTTATTATTCACAATTGTGCTTTATTATTAATAATGTGCATGATTTATAATTTAATTTGTCACTTTTTTACTTTCTGATTTATTATTAACAATAATGTGTACTATTATTTATTATTACTGTGATTTATTTTTGTTAATTAATTACTATATATTCTTGTGATTTATCACAGATGTTCAATTATTTACGAATAATAAATGTAACGAATAATAAATATAACAATAATAAATCACAATAGTTATAAGGCAGGAGAAAAAAACACATATCTTTGAAAAACGATTCAAGTACTAACAACAACAACATTTTATATAGTACCCCTCACACAGGGTAACGTCCCATAGCGCTTGGCAGTGGAAGAGCATGATGCTGAGCCGGGGGAGCGGGGAGGTGATTGTAGACGCAGTAAAGAGGAAGGTCTTTAGATGTGACCTGAAGATGAGGAAAGTAGGGGCAAGGCGGAGGGATGAAGAAGAGTGTTTTACTGAATAACTGTTATTGTGTGTTATTTCTTAATGTATTAATTTATTAATGTATTCATGTATAATATTTGGTATAATTAACAATAAATAATTTAATTTTGGATCCTTTATTTATTAATTGGGGAATAGTGGGGAATAGGAGAAATGGGGTAATAATCCCTTCAAAAATAAATAATTTGGTCGCATAATCCACGATTGTTAGTGGGACACTGCTGTGCACAAGCATATGGAGTAAGAAAACCTGCCTCAGGTTTTGCTCTGCACAGGAATCAAACCCAGGTCCTCTCACTTGCGAGTCAAGTACTCTAACCAATACGCTACAGGACTCTAAACGAAAGAATGATTAGGCAAGCTGGGGCTCTTCAGTCTCGAGAGAAGGCGTGTTAGAGGGGATCGTATTGATGTGAATACTATTTAAAATTAGATTGAAAAGTAAACCCTGAATAATACTTTAGAATGCACCAAGACAGTAGAACAGGAGGACATGGGTTTAGAGTTGTAAAGATCAATTTTAGGCAGATGTCAGAAAGTTTTTCTTTACCTAGAGCGTAACTAACAACTGAAACAGGTTGCTAGCAAGTATGGTTAATCTCATTGTACTGCAACAGTACTATAACTGGTGAACAAAATAGAAATGGGATTAAAAGATCTGGCATAATCTAATAAATTGGCAGTGGAGATCTTATGTAATGAATGGCTCCTTCTGTTCCTACTTTCGTAACAGATGATGGACAAGGACTCATGTTAGCACTCTTAAGGCTTGTCTGATTGATGTTGTGAATTTATTAGTGCATTTTATGTGCAGTTAGTGTTGACATATGCCAACTAACAAGTTTATTGACGTGACTCAAACTAATTTGCTTGGGACTTTCTACAGTATTAGGTGATTTGAATACCTGGAGCAAATTACAAGCATGTAATTAAATTAAAAGGTTCAGATTACATTCTAAATTACCAGGAGCATTTTGTAACATTATCTGTACCTTTAGATTAGTCTACAACCTTTTTACTCACTGCAGGAGATGGGTTATTTTATTTAATATACATTATTTATTGAAATATATGAATAAATCAATCATCTCATAGGCTTAGTTTCAGGCTGATTAGTTTCAGCCAGGAATCACAAACCTCCAATGTATTGTTAGTGACCTCGATTTAAGGTCTCATCTGAAAGAAAGCATCTGTCGCAATGCAACGCTCCCCCAGTACAGTGCTGGAGTGTTAGTCTACACTGTGAGCTCAAAGTCACAACACTTGGTCCTGGAGAAGATAAGAATACTTTAAATATACATTTGTTAAAGTGCTCCAATCATACACACCATGCCCTGTGATACTTAAATTGTGTTTGCAATTTGTAATTTTGCTTATTATATTTAGCACCAATTTTTTTTACTCTTGTTGAGGAATCGTATAGCTGATGTATTTGTATATTAAGAACTAACTATTGTGGTTTTGCTTGTGTATTTAGAAGTTGAATATAACTCACCAGAGAACACAAATCCTGATGATGACCCACAAAATGTTGATAGTGTCAAACAAAATGTGCTTCATGAGGTATGATATGAGACAACCACAACTGATGTAACTTATTTTCTTTTAATTTAAACTACTGCAAAGTGAATTAGGGCTATGGAAAGTGGTGTTCACTGTTGTTTGGCGAGCTTTCAGCCAACTGTAAAAAATATTTTAAGAAGTGTCATAGAATCCTACAGCGTACGAGGAGGCAATTTGGCCCATCGTGCCTGTGCCGGCTATCCAATTAGTCCCACTCCTCCGCTCTTTCCCCATAGCCTTGTCTATATATTTATATGGTGAATTTCTGTATATTTCAATATATTTGTATATATAAATATATATAAATTTATTTACATATTTATATATACAGTATTTCATAATTTTCCAGCATGATGATATTATGTAGCATGAAGGTGCTATATAAACGTAAATTGTATTGCCACAACAATATGTAGAAAATTATTTAAGATTCAGATTTTTTGTAATCATTATTATACTTAGTAATTATTTTGTTTAATTTTATTTTAGGCAGCTTATGGCGACACAGCAAAATTAGTACAGTTAATAAGGAGTCAACAAATTAATGTGAACGACTGTGATGCTCAGGGAAGGACTACGGTTCACATCCTTGCAGCGAGGAATAATGTGGATGTGCTTGAGATCTTAGCCAAGGAAAATGGTAGGTACAGTGAAGCGTGATCACTCAATCATTTCACTTGAGTTTTAAACAAAGATGCCTTAATACAGAAATTTGGGTTTTGATGGACCATGGCATTTAAAAGATAGTTGATTCCAGACTGGCTCAGTGAGGTAGAGTGGGGATGCATGTCTGGTAATGAGGTGTGGAGGTGCTGATAGGAGCCAATCAGGAGAACCTCGGTGTTGTCGACATTCAGCTGTAGAAAGTAAGCTTTCATATGAATCTTAATGTCTAACAGACAGTCGGTCAGGATAGAAATGGTCCTGGAGTCGAGGTTTGAAGCAGAGAGACAGAGTTGGGTGTCATCTGCATACATATGGAAGTTGATAGATGATAGATTCTGGAAATTTCCATCAATAAACTCACAGGTCTATAGTTGCTTATTTTGTCCCTCACTTCCTCGGTGGTTCATGTGGTGAAAAACACCGATATATAGTTTGTCAAACAATTGATTATTCTATAATATGCATAATATTTTGTAGAGTCATGTAGCGTATTGGTTAGAGAACTGGTCTCACAAGCTAGAGGAGATGGGTTTGATTCCCGGCTGAGTAAAATGTTAGGCAAGTTTCCTTAGTTCACACGCCTCTGTTTACCTTGCAGTAAGTAGGAACCCGGTTGTTAGTCGTTAGGCGGATCACTTTTCCAGGGGTAATAATTCCTTAATAAAAAAATTGGTCACTTCAATCCACGACTATTAGTGGGACACTGCTGTATGCAATTGGCTGCAGCATTTTTTCCCAAACATATGCAGTCAATTAATTTTACAGTATATTCTGTGTTGCGCTTCAAGACATCTCGAAGGTGGGATAAGGCGCTATATCAAATGCAAGGATTATTATTATTACTATTATTATTCTGTATAGATGTTGATCTAGATACGAAGACTTTTGAAGACCTTCAAGCTCCAATTCATTATGCTGCAAAACATAATTCACTCTGCACTCTGCTTTATCTGTGTGAAAATGGTGCTAATATTGAAGCCCGAGACCAGAGAGCAAGGACACCACTGTTTCTCGCTGTTGAGTATGGTAAGGTCATTTACCAGATAAGGAATGTGATCGTGAACTGATGCAATTTCTTCTGAAATTCCACATCGACCTGTTTGCTTCCTCCCCTTCTAGACATGTCTCCTCTTCAAATGCACCTTTGATCATCCTCCTACCCCTCCCTTCCCTGCCCTCCACCCCTCCTGATCCCAAACCTCTGCTCGGGTCCAAATCTCTGATTGTCCAGTGCCTTGGGACGTCCTACTGATGTAAAAGGTGCTATTCAGATATAATTTAGTTTTGTTGAAAGTAGCAGGGACATAAGTTTTTAGATTTCTATCTAACTTCAATATTTAATTTGAATGATTGAGGGATTCTGAATTATACACTTCAAACACTGATTTCCAGTGAAGTGTAAATAATAATAATTCTCACATTTGATATGTCAGGGGGAAGGTCGAAGCTAGTTTAGTGAACATCAATGTCCCACAAACAGCCATAAATGAATGACCAATTTTATAATCTGAGGGATTGTTGGCCAGAAAACGAGGAGAAACTACTTTTTTGATTAGTGCCATGGGATCCCTTCCTCACTCCCTTTGCCTCGCCCCCTCTCTTCCTATTTTCAGGTCTCTGCTGAAGACCTTTCTTTTCGACTGTGCCTTTGGTCACCTTCCTCCCTCTCCCCCTCCCCCTGGCTTGGCCCTGGGATCCGTTACTGTGAAATGCTCTGAGACGCCGTCCAGCGTGGAGGGTGCTATATAAATCCAAGTTATTGTTGTTGGATCTTTAACGTTTATCTGAACAGGCAGACAGGACTTTGGCTTATTGTCTTATACAAAGGACAGCACCTCCAACAATGCAGCTCTCCCCACCATTTCCTTGCAGAGCAAACCGAGCGAGACGAGACTATGTCCTGGTGTAGGGTTTAATTCCATAACTCTCTGACTATGAGGGTAGAGTGCTATAATTGAATCAGGCTGATTTAGGTAAACTAGAATTTAAATTGACTGGCAAGGGGAGTATTGGAGAAGTCTAACATTATGGTCATGAAGAGAGGATGAGAGGATTAGTGGTAATACAGGGACACAGGCAAGTGATATTCCAGAGATGGAAGAAGGCGACTTTGGTCAAATACCAGAGTAGTGTTTGGAGTAGAGTTGAGAGTCAAACAGAACACCAGGGAAACATACGAGTTCAGTAAGGTGGAGTGAGAATCCTGGGAGATTGATACAGAAGCACATAAATATTGAAGAGGAGGGGACCAAGGACACAGCCATGAGTAACACTGCACGAGACGAGAGGAGGGGCTAGAGGAGAAACCATTTAGAGATGAAGTGGAGACGGTGTGAGAGGTACGAGCTGAACCATTCAAGGACAACCATGAAGGTTGAGGTGAAAAGAGAGGCAGTGGAGGAGGTTAGAGTGGACAATGGTATCGAAGGCAGCGGAAAGGTTAAGGAAAATGAAGAGGCGGAGGGAGCCCTGGCCACAGATGGACAAAATCTAGTTGGTCACTTTGACCAAAGATGTTTCTGTGCTTTGGATGGCACGGAAACCCGATCGGAGGGGTTCGTGAAGGGATTGGCAGGAGAGTAAGGAGCGAAGCTGGGTAGCAATGATTCATTCCAGGACCTTGGAGAGGAAAGGGAAGTTGGAGATGGGGCGGTAGTTTGAGAGTATGGGTTCAGGGAAAGTTTTTTAAGGATAGGAGTGATAACGGCTGTTTTTTTATATGTGGGAACAGTGCCAGTGGATAGGGAGAGATTTATGATGTCTGTGAATAGAGGGGCAAGGAGTTGGAGCTGGGAGGGTAAGGAGAGGGATAGGAATGGGGTTGAGGGAGCAGGTGGTCGATTTCATAGTGGTGGTGAGAGAGGAGTGCGAGACAGGTTCGTAGGTGTGGAGGGAGGGGTGGGTAAGGGTTGTGGTGTGAGGGGGAGTAGGGAGAGGTTAGTGGAGTCCTGTCGCTCAGTGGTTAGAGCACTCGCTTTGCAAGTGAGAGACCTGAGTTCAATTCCAGGCAGAGGGCGAAACCTTGGGCAAGTTTCCTTACTCCACACAGAGCCTAATAATAATTCCTCCAAAACCAAAAGCAATAATAAATTGGTCATTTTCAATCTACGACTGTTTGTGGGACATTGCTGTGCGCAATTGGCTGCCGCGTTTGCCCACAAATATACAGTCAATTCACTTTACAGTGTACTCTGTGAAGCGCTTTGGGACGTCCTCCCGACGTGAAAAGCGCTATATCAAATGCAAGGATTATTATTATTATTATTAAACGGAATGGCAGAGGCAGCTAAGTAGATCCCCTCGACTTTGGTTTCGGGGAAGTCCAGCATTGCCTCACAGTTGGTGTTGGAGAAGAGGATGAGAGAATGGGCAGAGGAGCCAGTTGGTAATGGAGGCGAGGAGTCGGGGGTGTCCTTGGCCTCCAAAAATGACGATTTAGTGAAGGCGAGGGCGGAGTGGTAAGATTTGATAAGGTCCAGCCAGATCTGCCGATGAATACAAAGAGTTGAATGGCCTCGAACTATTGTATGTTGTAGTTTTCAGTGAGGCAATGTACAATTAGAAGGGGAATGGAGTCTGAACAGTTTAAGGTTTGTGGAGTCCTGTAGCTCAGTGGTTAGAGCACTCGCTTTGCAAGCGAGAGACCTGAGTTCAATTCCAGGCCGGTCAGGGCGAAACCTTGGGCAAGTTTCCTTACTCCACACAGAGCCTAATAATAATCCCTCCAAAACAAAACAATAATAAATTGGTCATTTTCAATCCACGACTGTTTGTGGGACATTGCTGTGCGCAATTGGCTGCCGCGTTCGCCCACAAATGTACAGTCAATTCACTTTACAATGTGTTCTGTGAAGCGCTTTGGGACGTCCTCCCGACGTGAAAAGTGCTATATCAAATGCAAGGATTATTATTATTATAAAGTTCATTCACTCTGGCTCCTCTGAAGTTTTAACATGGTTCTCCAATATTCAATTGTTTTCTTGTAATGAATATGTGTCATTACTTTTTTTCAGGTCACACCAAGGCAACCAGACTGCTTCTGCAGTACAATGTAGATTTTCGAACAGTTGATGCTTCAGGCCAATCCATTCTGTCACTAATGATAATGAACATGCCTGATGTGGTAAGAAATTAATGATGCCCTTTTTTCAAAGCAAAATTATGCCTTTTGAAAGTGTATACAGACATATGGGTAGAAATTCCAATAGTCTAGATTTACTCCATTAATGTAACATATCAAGGTGTAAGATAATATACAACACATAGAATTTGTGAAATTAATAGAAACATTTTTTAATTTTGAATCTGACTTAATATAAGTTCTTTCAGGAACTGCAGAAAACTGGCTTCAAAGTTAAAACTAAATTCAATAATTTGACAAATTCTGCACACCCTAAAATTCTCAGTTGATCGAGTAAATCTAAAACTAGGTAAAATCTTATCCCATAATATCTTGTGGAAAATTTACATTTACATTGCCTCAATCCCTCTATTTCCCTTATCTATCTTCAGTCACCTGAAGTCTTACTTCTTTGACCATTATGGTCACCTCCTCCTTCTCCCTTGCTTGGTGTCTGAACCCGCCTCTGTACAGCTCTCTGGGACACTATCCTGCATGAAGGTCTGTATAAATGCTAGTTGTTATTCTTCAGTATCTTATCAGGAACTGGATTAGGTATTTTAAATAAAAATTTGCATTTTTATAGCCCCTTTACATCTCAAAACAATTCAGAGTAATTACTGTCAATTGTAGTGACTTTTTTGGCAATCACAGTAATCATTTTAAACATGGCAAAGAACTACTAAGAACCTGGAAGTTAACAACCTATTTTATCTGGAGCATTGTTTGCCAAGATACTTCTCTTCTCTTTTTGAATGGTATCTTTGGAAGTTTAGTGAATACCTGAAAAGGCAAGCATCTACCTTTTTAACATCTTATCTGAAGGGCAATAGATCCAGCAATGCAATGCTCCCCAATGTTGGAGTGTCAGCTTAAGCTGTGAACTGAAGTCCTCAATGTGGGGTTTCAACCCATAACTTAAACCATCAGGATAGAGTGTTGCTAACTGATGTTGCAGTGCGCAAACTGGCTGCCATGTTCACTTACAACACACAGTTACAACAACAACAAAATTACATTTATATAGTGCCTTTCACGTCGGGAGGATGTCCCAAGGTGCTGGACAGACAGAGTTACGGACCCGAACTGGGAATCGAGGTGGGGGAGGGTGGAGGGCAGGGGAGAAGCGGAGAATCGAAAGCATGGTCGAAGAGAAAGGTCTTGAGGTGGGTCTTGAAGGTGGCGAGGGAGCGAGATGGAGGGACTGTGGGATGGAGTTCCAGAGGGTGGGTGCAGAGTGGCAGAAGGCCCACCCGCCAATAGTGGGGTGAGCAAGGCGGGGGATGTGAAGCAGGCCGGAGCCCACTGAGTGGAGGTAGTGAGCAGGATGGTATGGGGTTAGGAGGTTGGAGAGGTAGGGGGGACAAGACTGCAGGGTATTGAAGGTGAAGACCAGGATCTTGAATTGTATCCTCTGTGTGATGAGAAGTCAGTGGAGTTGGGCGAGGATGGGGGTGATAGGGTCACAGAGCCTGGTGCGGGAGAGGACACGGGCTGCAGAGTTCTGGATGATCTGCAGCCTGTGGAGAGAGGAGTTGGGGAGGCCACAAGCAGTAAGTTTGCATAGTCGAGCCTCAGTGAAATGAAGGCGTGTATGAGGGTTTCGGGGGCCTGTGGTGTGAGGCAGTGTCGGAGTCCGGCGACATTGCGGAGGTGGGGGAAGGCAGAGCGGGTCATGGTGCGAATGTGGAATAGAAAGGATAGTTAAGGGTCAAACAAGACCCCAAGGTTCGGGACTGGCTTAGCAAGGTGGAGTGTGCAACCATGGATGGCAATGCTGTCAGCGCCAGTTACTATAGAAAGCATTTTGAATAGTTTCAACATGATAAGGTGCTATAACAAATGCAAACATTATTATTTATAAAAAACAGAAGTAACATGTTGATCTGCACTGTGCTTCCTACTACAGGCTGAGGAATGCTTGGACAAACTTATTTATCATAATCCTACTACTCAACGATCATACTATTATCTCAAATGTTTAGAGCCGATTTACAACAAGTGTAAGTTCTAGACAAGATTGCCTGTATTTGGTAGTGAAAATGTGTCTTCATGGTTAGATGATCTATACTTCAAGGTATTTGGAGAGACAAGGGAGTTTATGTTGAATAAACATGTCCATTGACATGTTTAAGGAGTCAGCGGACATTGCGGTGGTTTCAACAAATTGGATTTAAGCAAATGTGTTTCCCATATTCAGAATTGTTAACAGAGCCATACTTGGCATCTGTGGGCTCTCCTCAATACAATGGAGCATTGTTTTAATGTGGTTTTGGCATACTTAAAAGCGCCTCAAATCCCATCATCACACTTCAAATTTGTTGTTCTTGAAATGCTGTGATTATGATCTGAAACAGTTTGAATTTACTTGTGTGCTGAAGGGAAACATGACCAGGCCACTGCAAGTGTCCCTTCCTAATGATGAAGTCAGCCGTTGTTTTAGCACGGGAAGTTAAAATGGCCAGCTTTTGTTCAAGGACTCGTAAAAAAAACAGCTTGATGCTGTGATGTGAAGGTGGGTAATCTGGAAGGATGAGAAAAATGATCCAAAGTGCCTTCTTCCCCTTATCCCTGCAGATTACTTCTCTTTAGATTGCTATCTCATTCTCCCTTGAAAGCTAATATGAATCATGCCTCGATCACTGCATCTAGAAGCAACTCTCTGTATAAAAAAATCTCCAAATTAACAACTTCCTAGCTTAGGTATCTTATATTCATGCCCTCTGGTCACTGACTCAATAACTAGTGGAAATATTTTCTCCCTATTGATTATCAAAATCCTTCATAATTTTGAAAATTTCTATCAGGTCTCTCTAACTTTCTATTGAAAAATAAACCTAGTTCCTTCACTAAGTCATAGGTCAAACCACTCCTAGTGTATTTTCCTAATAAACCTCTTCTCTATGTCCCCCTGTTGGCCTTCCTAAAGTGGGAACTAAAACTGTATTTAATACTCTAATACACCCAACAGGGTAACAGCTCCTTTTCTGCTCCTAACCAAATAGATTCTGTTTTTGGACCCTCTAACACATGGTGCCGTAACTACGTCTTTAATCAATATCGCCACCTCCACTCCTTTTTTTCCTTCCCTATCCCTCCTGAATACATTGAGACCAGGAATATTCAGATCCGATTCCTGTCCTTGTTTGAGCCAGGTCTCCGTTATTGCCACTACATCATAACCCCAAGTGGCAACTTGAGGTGCAGATCACCAATCTGATTTGTCATACTCCGTGCATTTCCGCACATGCACTCCAAGACCGATTGAGTTTGCTCTGCATTTCTCCCCCATCTAACCCCTCTTTTTTCTGGATTATTCCTTATTAAGTCGCTATTCATCTCTCCCAGCTCTCTATGTAACTTGTTTGTCCTCTCTGATCCTACATCCTGATTTCCTTCCCCCCCTCGAAATTAGTTTGAACCCTTACACCACGAGTTAACCTCCCTGCGAGGACGTTGATCTCAGCCCTGTTCAGGTGTAACCCATCCACCTTGTACAGATCCCACCTGCCCCAGAACTGAGCAAGAGACCTGAGTTTAATTCCAGGCAGGGTGAAACCTTGGGCAAGTTTTCTTACTCCATAAGCCTAATAATAATCCCTCCAAAACCCCCAAAAATAATAAATTGGTCATTTTCAATCTACGACTGTTTGTGGGACATTGCTGTGCGCAATTGGCTGCTGCGTTCGCCCACAAATGTACAGTCAATTCACTTTACATTATATTCTGTGAAGCGCTTTGGAACGTCCTCCCGACGTGAAAAGCGCTATATCAAATGCAAGGATTATTATTATTATTATAACTGGTCCCAATAATCCAGGAACCTGAAGCCCTCCTTTCTGCACCATTTCTCCAGCCATGCGCTCACGGTTTGATCTGCTGTTTTGATACTCACTTGCACAAGTCACTGGGAGATCACTTTGAGGTCCTACTCTTTAGCTTTTTCCCTAGCTTCTGATACTCTCCCTGTAGGATCTCAGCCCTTTTTTTCCCCTAGGTCATGGATCTCAACATGGACCATGACTTCTGAATGTTCCCATTCCCCCAATAGAATGTTTTGCAGCCGTTCCATGATGTCTTGAACCCTGGCGCTAGAGAGGCAACATACAATGTGAGAGCATGGTATGTTGCCTCTCTAGCGCCAGGGTTCCTTGGTTGCAGAAACTCCTGACTACTTCTTTCACCATTGTTTCCCCAATGCCAATTGCATTGACACTCTTCCCTGTGTCCCCTTGTGCATTCATTTGCTTTTACCTCCACTCCCCAGAGGTCATCACCCTCACCAGTATTCAGCACAGAACCGGTTTGTGAGTGCCACACTATCAGGGGATTTCTGCACTGGCCCGCCCCTTTCCTGTTCTGCCCCTGCCATATTCCCAGATATATTTTATATTATTGTATAATTATGCAAATTCCCACTCTCACTAAATTCCTTAACAGATTTCTCACTCTATTCCATCTCACTCAGTTTCCTTCTCACGTTGCTGGGCTCTTGCAAGCCTTCCCCTTTATATAGGACTCAAACAAAAGCACCCAGTTCATAGAATCTTACAACAACAACAAAATTACATTTGTATAGTGCCTTTCACATCAGGAGGATATCTCAAGGCGCTGGACAGATAGAGTTTTGTACCTGAGCTGGGGGTTGAGTTCGGGGAAGGTGGAGGGTAGGGGAGGAAGCAGGGAGATCGAAAGCGCGGATAAAGAGGAGGATTTTGAGATGGGTCTTGAAGAGACAAGGAAGGGGGCGTGGCTGAGGGACCGCGGGATGGAGTTCCAGAGAGTGGGAGTAGAGTGGCAGAAGGCCCGCCCGCCAATGGTGGGGTGAGCGAGGTGGGGACGTGAAGCAGGTCGGATCCCACTGAGCGGAGGGAGTGAGCAGGATGGTATGGGGTTAGGAGGTCCAGAGGTGGTGGGGAGCAAGACCATGGAAGGCTTTGAAGGTGAGGACCAGGATCTTGAACTGTATCTTCTGTGTAATAGAAAACCAGAGGAGTCAGGCGAGGATGGGGGTGATAGGGTCACGGAGTGTGGTGCGGGAGAGGATGCGGGCTGCAGAGTTCTGGATGCAGAGTCTATGGAGGGCGGAGTTGGGGAGGCCGACAAGCAATGAGTTTGCATAGTCAAGCCTTGATGTAATGAAAGCATGTAATGAAAGCTTGTATTATACAGCACAGAAGGAGGCTATTCGGCTCATAGTGTCTGTGCCGGCTCCATGAAAAGAGCTATCCAAATCAATCCCACTCCCCCACGGTTCCAGATTTGAACAACTCACTGCGTGAAAAAATTTCTTCTCCCCTCCACTCGGCTTCTTTTAGAGACTATTTTGAATCTGTGACCTCGAGTCACCAACACCCACCAGTGGGAACAGTTTTTCCCTTTCTAACCCATCAAATCCCCTCTTGATTTTGAAAACCTCTATTAGGTCCTCGTAACCTTCTCTGCTTCAATGAGAATAATCCTCACCTTTCCAGCCTTTCCTCATCATCACGGCCCCTCATTCCTGGTACCATCCTCGTAAATCGCCTCTGCACCCTTTCCAATGCCTTAACATCCTTCCTATAGTGCGGTGCCCAGAACTGGGCGCAGTATTCTTACTGAGGCCTAACCAGTGCATTCTAGATGTGAACAACTCGCTGTGTGAAGAAACTTCTCCTCACCTCCTCTCTGTTTCTTTTAACAGCTATTAGAATTGGTGTCCTCGGGTAACTGACCTACCCATCAGTGGAAATAGTTTCTCCTTGTTCACCCTATCAAATCTCATAATTTTGAAAACTTGTCTTAAGTCTCCTCTTAAACTTCTCTGCTCCAAGGAGAATAATCCTCGCTTCTCTAGTCTCTCCTGATAACTGAGGCCCCTCATTCCTGGTACCATCCTGGTAAATCTCCTTTGCACTGTCTCCAATGCCTTGACATCCTTCCTAAAGTGTGGTGCCCAGAACTGAACAGTCTCTAGCTAAAGCCTAACCAGTGTTTTATCATAACCTCCTGATTTTTGTATTCTATGCCCCTATTTATAAAGTTAGTATCCCATATTCTTTTTTTTTTAAACAGCTTTATCTACCTGTCCTGCCACCTTCAAGGATTTACTTATATGAACCCCCAGGTCTCTCTGTTCCAGTTTCCATTGTTCAGCAAATTTATTAATCTCCAACATCTCGCCTATGATTAACTGCCAATTGACTTGTTTACCTGCTTAAGTATACGGATGCGTCTACCTCAAGAAAGATTTTACACTCTTCTGCTGAATGAAAGAGTTCACTCTTGCTCTCTGGTCTTTCTCTTCCTGAAGAATTCCCACTCTCACCAAATTCCTTAACAGCATTCTCACTCCTGACCCTGCTGGGCCTTCTGCTCAAAGTAACAGTATTATTACTATACATCAAGGCTCAATTACGGGAACGTCACATCAAGGTTCGATTACGGGAACTCCCTCATTGGCCTTCTCAACTCTTCCCTTCACAAGTTGCAGATCATCCAAACCTCTGCAGCTCGTGTACTCTCACGTACCAGGCTCCGTGACCCCATCACTCCCACCCTTGCCTGACTCCACTGGCTCCCCATCCCTCAGAGGATCGAGGTCAAGATCCTCGTCCTCACCTTGAAGGCCATCCATGGCTTTGCCCCCTCCTACCCCTCTGACCTGCGGACTCCCTACCAACCTGCCCACTCCCTCCGTTCAGCGGGCTCTGGCCTGCCCGACCTGCCCTACCACCAGTGGCTGGGCTTTCAGTCTCTCTGCCCCCACACTCTGGAACTCCATCCCACGATCCCTTTGCCTTGCTTCCTCCCTTGCCTCCTTCAAGGCCGGTCTCAATGCCCTTTTCTTCGACCGTGCCTTTGGTCTCGCTCCCACCTCTCTCTGCCTTCCGTCACCTCTACACCACCTCTCCCCCATGCTCAGATCCTGACACTTGACTTTGAGATGTCCTTCCGACGTGAAAGGGGCTCTATAAATGTAATTTTGTTGTTTGTTGTTGTACTGTAAAATCAGAGTAAGCAATTAAGAACGTACAAAGTAACTCTGACATTACTTGTCATAATCATGAGCACATTCATGATAGATATAAGCTAAGTATTGCAGATAGGAAGCAAATATAGGAGATACAAGCACTCAATTGGATGGGACAGAACTTGCCAAGTAGGACATAGAGAGAGACCGAGAGGATTAGTTCACTGAATGCTCCCTATGTGGAAGCAGCTGTGCTAAATTATCAAATCAGAACAACAAGATTCCAGGCTGTACTGTGCTCTGGTCAGGGTACGCTGAGAGTATTGCACACCGATCTGTTATGTGCCACGAGAGGACCACCCAGGCCCTAGAGAAGAGCAGTGAGGCAGACCATAAACAGGTCTAAATTACATGAATACCAAACTATCAGCTCTTTATACTTTGGTTCAATTCTGACATCTGGTTTCAATTGTGACCCTAATATGCAGCCAATAATAACTACAATTTGAGGTTACTATGGTATCATGAATACAAGTTTATTCAATTAAAAATTCATTGGCTGAAGACTGGGAAGAACAGGTGGTGGACACGTAAAGAATGAGCGGGTCCTCATTTAGAATTTGAGGTGAGGATCAGCGAATCCTGAAGGGAGAAAGAGCTCTTTTACATGGTATTTACTGACGTGTGAGGCAGCTGGAACAACTGGAATGCAGATCAGACAAATTGCTGTGTGCAAATTGGCTGTCATGTCCACCCAGATGCTACAGGCGCTATATCAAAGGATTATTATAATAATACAATGCTGCATATATAGGTTAATTTCCGTTTTAAGCAAATTGATTCAGAAACTAGAAATTAATTTTTTCTCCCTCTTTTAAACAGCATTACAAGGGGTTTATTCCAGGAGACCTGTGAGTACAATCTAACAAATATGTTGAATTGTCACTAATTCTTTTGAATTTTTGGTGGTGGTCAGCTGGGTGTCTAACACATGTGGATGTTCACCAGGCTTCAGAGTCTCCAAACCAAGCTGAGAATTCCATACATCCCACCTACACATGGAAATCCCAGACAGATTGTTGGAATTGAATGCGCTCTCTCCCTGGAAGGATGCATCCTGCTTGCCTAATTCCAGAAAGTGTTAGGCACAGGTTGGCAGGAGCCAAGGCTTGCGGACTCGAGAGTGTGCATTGCGGTTGCTGCTGGAGTTTAACCAGCTAAAACCGCATAGCTTACCATTGATGTTGCTATCCAGCAAGCTTTCCCGCTGCTTGTCCAGCTATTCTTTTGAAATATATCAAACGCAGGGTGGAACTTTTGCTTCAAAGAGATTGTTTGCATAAGCACTTGACAGATGGTTTGACTTTGATATGTGTATTGCGGATTCATTAGCACTAACGAGTATGTTTCGTTGGGGGTAAAATACATAACGTTCCTTATTTAATGCTGGTGTAAACTAACAAAGGAGTTAACCCTTGGTATGCGTTGTGCTACGAGTGATTGTGCCAAGGATATCACTGACCATAAACATGGAACCAATTTTTTGAACACGTGACAGTATGGTATCAATGGAGCTCCTGTGCCTAATACTCTCTAGAATAGATAAATGAGGTGTATCCCAGGGTTGCCAGGACACTGGACTCATTTAAAAAGCAGCTTGATGTAGTGATAGTGGACGGAAGGGTGGGTGTTCTAAGGGATGAGATTTGTTGGGCGAACAGGTTTTTTCATCCAAACAAAACCTGATCTTGTGAGAATCCACGCTCTATTCTGAACACAGGAAAATTTCCATGGGTAGGTGGCACATGTGGATCTCAGTCTGATTTAGATGCTCTTAAAGTATGGTTTCTGCATGTGTCAGACATCCAGCTGACCAACAAGAGGTAGGGAGATGCTAGTGCTGAGGGTAGGAGGACGATAGTAATGCTCTCTTGGTGAATTATGCTGTATATAAGTAGCTTGTGCGGAGTTCCTGCTGGTTGCTATCCACTGAGCAAAGGTTTAAACATGTCCAATGATCCACTAGTGACCATCCTCCTTGGGAGAGAGGCTAGAGAAGTCTGTGGGACTGAGTTGGCTTCAAGTTGATGTGCCTAGTAATGAAATATTGGAAGTGAGTCAATCCTCTGTCTTGATGTTCTGGGACTTGAGCCAGACAGGCTATTGATGACCAACCAACCAGGCCTGGGAAGATAGCATACTGGCCACTGGGAGCAGAGATTCATCCTTCCTACCTCTTGTTATCTTTACAACCCACAGTCCTGATGAGCAGGATAGCCTAGCTAGACAACCAGCAGGAAGCTTCCCAGTAGCTGCAATGGCAAACTGCACTGTTTTGTCTGGCTAAACTCCAGCAGTTACCCCAAAGTACACTCAACACTCCCATAGCCTTGGCTGATACCAACCTGAGCTAAGCTCTCCTGGTCGAGCTAAGAAATTTGTGTCCCTCTAGTGACAGACTGTGCTGCCTCTAGTAGAAAAACGCTGGTGTATTTTTAAGTGTTAGAAATTATGAAACTAACCAAAAACATGTCAGAAGTCAAATGTTGGCTGAGAGATACTTGACATTGAAGAAATTGCAATACTCAATCCTGTCTTTGGGTTTTCTCACTTTGAAATAAATTATTTTTTATTCAACTAGATGCAATTTATTGTCCAATATGAATTATACAACCTAGCAAAACATCCCATTGTTCAAAAGTTTGTGAATATCAAGTGGAAAATTTATGGAGTGTAAGTATATGTCACCTATGACTCTTCCCTTCGCTTGAGGAATCCATAACAAAGTGACGTGAGCTTAATATTAGAGATAATATTAGAGTTAGAAGGGAGATCAAAAGATTTCTTCACACATAGGCTTGTGAGAATGTGGACTACATTTCCCATACTCAGAAGAATGTAATCTCAATTGAGTTTATTTAAAGGGAGAGAGAGATAGATGGATAGATGGATGGATGGATGGATGGGTGGTGGGTGGATGCTTAAGACGTAAGGGTATTAAGGGGTATGGAGAAGAGAATTGGAAATAGAATAAATCTTTTGCCATGGTCTCATACACTGGTGTAGCATGGGCTGAATTGTCTTCTGGTCCTATGTTGCAATGCAGATTATTGTTTTAGAAAGGTTTTACAGTCTCAGGCTCACCTCAGTTTCTGAAGCATTCTGATTTAATGCCATTTTCTTTGCTTTTAATTATATTAAAATGATGAATGTTGCGGAAAATGATCATATCATTCAACGTCAACAATAAAATTACATTTGTATAGCGGCTTTCTCGTTGGACAGACACCTTTAAAGCTGCTGGACAGACAGAGTTATGGACCTGAGCTGGGGAAAACCTTTTACAGTAATTCCTGCGTAATAATAAATAATAATCCTTGCATTTAATATAGTGCCTTAACACATCTTCTGGGCATCTCAAAGGAAGTTTTTTTTTTACACAAAGTACAGGATTGAGGAGGGTGGAGGGCAGGGGAGAAAGCAGGGTGATCGAAAGCACGGTCGATGAGGAGGGTCTTGAGATGGGTCTTGAAGGGGGCAAGGGAGGGGGCGAGGTGGAGAAACTGCGGGATGGAGTTCCAGAGGGTTGGGGCAGAGTAGCAGAAGGCCTGCCCACCAATGGGTCTGGCAAGGCGGGGGACGTGAAGCAGGTCAGAGCCCGCTGAGCGAAGGGACCGAGCAGGATGGTAGAGGGTAAGGAGGTCGCAGAGGTGGGGGGGGAGCAAGACCATGGAGGGCTTTGAAGGTGAGGACCAGGATCTTGAACTGTATCTTCTGTGTGATGGGAAGCCAGTGGAGTTGGGTGAGGATGTGGGTGATAGGGTCATGGAGCCTGGTGCGGGAGAGGACACGGGCTGCAGGGTTCTGGATAATCTGCAGCCTTTGGAGGGAAGAGTTGGGGAGGCCGACAAACAAGTTTGCATATTCAAGCCTCGATGTAATGAATGCGTGAATAAGGGTTTCAAATGCAACGGTTTTGTCTTCTTTTAAAGCAAAATCCTATCTGATTTATTCAGTAGCTTATTAAAGATCCAACCACAGTGTCCAGATTAATTGTGCTGTGTGCTTGTTTACCTACAAAAACTCAATATTACACATCTGGATTCCTGTAGCTCAGTAGTTAGAGCACTCACCTGGCAAGCGAGATACCTGGATTCGATTCCTGGCAGGCTGAAATGTTGGGCAAGTTTCCTTACTCCACACGCCTCTATTTACCTAGCAGTCAGTGGGAACCCGGATATTAGTTGATTGGTGGATCACTTCTCCGGGGGGTAATAATTTCCTCAAATAATAAATAATAGTAATAAAGGTCACTTCAATGCACGACTGTTTGTGGGACACTGCTGTGTGCAATTGGTTGTGCATTTCACACAAAAATTTTGTCAATTCACTTTACAGTTATATTCTGTGATGCACTTTGAGATGTCTAGAAATCGTGATAAGGCGCTATATCAAATGCAAGGATTATTTCTTATAATCACAGTAGTTACTGTAAAAGGTTTTGATTCGTTTGATGTTATAGACACTATAAAAATGCAAATTCTTTCTTATATGTTTGTTATGTATGTTATTGTTTCACCTGATCTTTACAACCGGAAATCTTATTTTAAAGAATGATCAGTGAAGCATAGCTTAAATGGCATTGAGAAATTAAACTCGGAACAAAACTTTTGAATGGGCTGAGATATAGGTTGCACGGAGCAATTTCAGGACAGACATTAGGAAGTATTTTTTTACGCAGAGGGTAGTGAACAACTGGAACCAGGTTACCAGTAAAGGGTGGTTGAGAACAGGACTTATTAAAATCAGAAGGGTAGGAATTTTGAGAGTCAGAGGGGTAGTTATTTTGCAAGAGAGGGTTCAAATGGGCCATTTTCACCACGTAAACTTGTGAACCCCATTTCTTTCAAATAAAACTGCTTTTGTTGTTGTGATGCTCTCAAACAGCAACTGAGATGTCAACATAAGCCATGATAGGAACATAGGAACAGGAGTAGATCATTCAGCCGGTCGAGCCTGTTCCGCCATTTAATTAGATCATGGCTGATCTATATTTTTACTAGAATGTCAAATCCAATTTCCTGCTTTCTCCCCGTATCCCTTAATACCCCGACCTACCAAACATCTGGCAATCTCTTTCTTGAAGGTGTGGATGGATCCAGCATCCACGACCTTTTGGGGGACAGAATTCCAGATTTCTACCACCCTTTGAGTGAAAAAAATACTCCTGATTTCACTCTTGAATGCTTTGTTCTAATTTTAAGACTATGCCCCTTGTTTTGCATTCCCCCAACATAGGAAATGGCTTTTCTGCATCTACCCTATCAAATCCCTTTATCATTCTAAAACCTTCTATCAAATCACCCCTCGAGGGAATACAATCCAAGTTTACACAGCCTTTCCTCGTAACTTAACCCTTTTTAGCCTGGTAACATTCTGGTGAACCTGCATAGCACCCCCTCCAAGGCCAATATATCTTTCCTGTGTTGTGGTGCCCAAAACTGAACGCAGTCTCCAGGTGGGGTTTGACTAACGCTCTATACAGCTGAAGCATCATTTTTTTCCCCTTTCAATTCCAGGCCTCTCGAGATTATGTTTTGCACCTGGGAACTAGTTTTTAGTGATTTGTGGATATAGACACCCAAATCGTTTTACTCCTCTACAGCTCTTAATTTCTCTCCGTTAAGAAAGGGCGAAACCTTGGGCAAGTTTCCTTACTCCACACAGAGCCTAATAATAATCCCTCCAAAAACCGAAAACAATAATAAATTGGTCATTTTCAATCTACGACTGTTTGTGGGACATTGCTGTGCGCAATTGGCTGCCACGTTCGCCCACAAATATACAGTCAATTCACTTTACAGTGTGTTCTGTGAAGCGCTTTGGGACGTCCTCCCGACGTGAAAAGCGCTATATCAAATGCAAGGATTATTATTATTATTATTCCCTATCTTTTTTCGGTCCATAGTGGATGACCTCGCACTTCCCTACATTGAACTTCATCTGCCACATCTTTGCCCACTCACTTAATCTGTCCAAGTCCCTCTGTAACTTCCTATTCCCATCTTCGCTACTTCCTGAACCTCCTATCTTAATACCATCCGCAAACTTGGATATAAAACTTTCTATTTCTTCATCCAAATAATTTATGTATGTGGCAAAAAGCTGTCAGAATTGTTACTATTAGAACCCTAAAGTGTTTTTATCTTGAAACTTTTTCTCAAAAATTGTTCAAATATATATTTCTTTACAGTATGGAAATGTGGCTCCTTCTGGTAGCTAACCTTATATTTGTGACATCCTGGACTTTGTTTATATTCCTAAACACCGTGAGAAAAATTGAGTTAAACAAGCAGGCAAGTATCATTTAATTTAAAACTTGTTAAATTAGAGAGTTTAAAGACCCTTAGAAATAATTGGCAATTATTTCATGCCAATATGCGTGGTCATAGTGTCATCATTGATGGTTTCTCTGGCACTATTCAAAAGAGAAGGAATTCCTGTCAGTGTCCTGGCAACAACAACGACAACAAATTTCTCAGATAAAATCGGCCATTCATTCAAGGCTGTTTGTGAAACATTGCTGTGTGCAAATTACCTGCTGAGTTTCCTACAAATACAGTCATGACATTTCACTGTAAGTGTATCAAGCTGGTGTATCAGGCTCAGTTGAAACACTCTCGCCTCTGAGTCAGCTTCTGGGTTCAAGCTCCACGTCGGGGGATTTGAAACTCACATAGTATAAGCTGCCACTTCAATGCAGTGTTGGAGTGCGCTGCGTTGTTGGAGGTACTGTCCTATGGTTGAGACGTTAAACTGAGGACTCGTCTGCCTGTTCAGGTGGACGTTAAAGTTCCCACTGTTTGGAAAAAAGGGAGTTGCTCCTGCTATCCTGGCCAAAATTTCCCGAAAGAAAATCGATCACTCACTCCATGGTTGTTTGTGAGACATTGCTGTGCGCAATTTGGCCATTGGGTTGGCCTACAAAACAAACAGTCACCCATTCTTTGCCGATCCTTCAGATAACCCCTGGAACTCCCCACTTATATCTTGGTCCCTCTCTCCCTGTTTAAGTTCTGCCTTAATCCTACCTCTTCAAGCTTATGGTCCCTGACTCCTTCATCTTTGCTTGGTGATCGACCCCATTTTGTAAAGGGATCTCAGTCATTACCCTATGGAAGTGCTACTACATGAATTTAAGCTATTGTTTTGAGTCTAGCTACTTTATCATTGAATGCCACACCGTGTCTCTAAAATCAAACCATTATACAATGCTGTTTCAATTGAAAAGTGTAGAGAAATATTTTTCCGCAGTTCTTAAAGAGACTCTAGCTATTAAGATTTACCGAGAGAATGTACTGAACAATACCAGGGTTAAAAATCGTTACTTGTGGGGAGAATCGAGAGAAACCAGAACTTTTTTTTACTATAACAGAAGTTAAAATGATTCTTGGAGTCTGTTCAAAATTCAGATTTATATAAGGAGAAGCTTAATTGGTTGGTGAGTCATTAACTGTTTGTGGGACACTGCTGTGCGCAATTGGCTGCTTTGTTTGGCCCACAAAATACACAGTCACTACACTTTACAGTATATTCTGTGAAACTCTTGAGACATCTCAATGATGTGATAAGGTCCTATATCAAATACAAGGATTATTATTTTTATTATTCTTTAAAATCATTATGGAAATAATAAAGAAAGAGATTAGGAGATTATTTTTTTCCCTACAGAGGTTTATTAGGACATGAATTGTCTGACGGAAATGGTGGTTGAACCAGATTCCATAATAGCTTTAAAAATGAATTTGACAAGAGAGAAAAAAGTTATAAATGGGTCTGAGAGAAAGGCAGGGGATTGGGACTAAATGGACTGAATGGCCTCCTGTGCTGTGCTGTTTTAGCAATCTTAAACTGATGCCTTGTAGTCACTGACTCACTGACCAGTGAAGTCATTTCTCCTACTGACTATCAAAATCCTCTCAATTTTAAAGACCTCAATCATCCCTCAACCTTCTTTGTTCCAATGGAAAAGCCCTGGTTCTTCCAGTCTCCACTCACAGCAAATCACTCATCCCTGGTATCATCAAAATGACACACTAATCTAACTGCGGTCTAACTAACAACTTAGCATTACCTCTTTGCTTTTATATTCTATAATATAACCTTTGGTCCTATAGCTCAATGGCTAGAGCACTTGCTTTGCAAGCGAGAGACCTGGGTTCGATTCCCGGTAGGTCAGGGTGAAATCTTGGGCAAGTTTCCTTACTCCACACGCCTGATAAAAATCGCTCAAAAAAACAATAATAAATTGATCATTTCAATCCACGACTGTTTGTGGGACGCTGCTGTGCACAATTGGCTGCCGCATTTCGCCCACAAATATATGGCCAATTCGCTTTACAGTCTATTTTGTGAAGCATTTTGAAACATCTAGAAGACATGAAAAGCGCTATACCAAATGCAAGGATTATTATTAGTTATAAAATCTAGGAATCTATTTGCTTTCTTGACACTTTTGTTCACCTTTCCCACCTTCAATGATTTATATTTGTTAACCTCTAAGCCCTTTTGCTCTTCTGCTCCTTCTAATAATAATTGGTTACTCAGTCCAACAATCTTTGTGGGACACTGTTGTGTGTCATTGGCTGCCGCATTTCGCTCACAAAATCTACAGTATATTCTGTGAAGCGCTTCCAGATGTTTCGAAACATGATAAGGCGCTATATCAAGTGCAAGGATTATTATATATTTGTTTTCCTATTTTACCTCCCAAAATGTAAAACCTCACATTTGCCTGCATTCAATATTTTGTTGTTAATATATTTTGAAAAAAGAATAGATATTGATACTTAAAAGCCCCTGAGTCTCTTTCAGTACAATCAAATTAAATTGTTTTAATCACAGATAAAGAATAATAATAATCCTTGCATTTGATATAGCGCTTTTCACGTCTTCTACACGTCTCAAAGCACTTCACAGAATAGACTGTAAAGTGAATTGAGTGCATATTTGTGGGTGAAACGCGGCAGCCAATTGTGCACAGCAGCGTCTCCACAAACAGTTGTGGCTTCAAGTGACCAATTTATTATTTTTTACTTAAGCGATTATTATCAGGAGTGTGGAGTAAGGACACTTGCTCAAGGTTTCATCCTGCTGGGAATAACTCAGGTCTCTCACTTGCGAGGCAAATGCTCTAACCACTGAACTACAGTACTACAAGTGTGTGTTTGTTTCCCATTTACTGGTTCTCTGAAGAATACGTTCTGTGTAAAACCTAGGCACACAGGCTGAAATTCATTAGCATAATAGAATTAAATCAAGGGTTTTAATTCATTTGAAACTTTGAGGATAATAGTTCATTGTTCATTGGAAAAGGCACCAGAAAACGAGGTTCAGACAGCTGTTTTCCCCACTCTGTTGTCATGCATTAGATTTGAGGACAGTTCTTCCTTCATTCATCATATAATGCAGTAGAAATTACAAAACAGCTGCTTTGCTAAAACTATGCTGATCTATCGAGTAGTCGCAATCTTTCTAAAACATATAGTCGTCCCTTATAGTTCCATCTGGAAATGTATTAGTCTGAATTTCCACAAAGTTTTAGCCCGTAACACTATTTTTGCCTTAAATATAATAAAATTATTAAATTTAGTCTTAATTTGGAACTGTTTTTCTCTGCAGTTCTTTAAAAGAAACCACTTCCAAATTGAGACTGGATTAATACTAATAATAATAATAATCCTTAGATTTGATCTAACACCTTTCATTTCTGGAGCATGTCTCAAAGTGCTTTACAGGATAAACTAAAATGTAGTAAATTTACATAAATTTGCTGGGCTATGGGGTAAGAGTAGGCGAGTTCGACTAGTTGGTAGCTCTTTCAAAGAGCCGACAGGCACGATGGGCCGAATGGCCTCTTTCTGTGCTGTAAAATTCTATGATTCTATGAAATGTGCATTTTGTAGGCAAATCACAGCAGCCAATTTGCAATATCCCATAAACAGCCATAAAGTGAATGACTATTTTATTTGGGAGATTGTTGGCAGGACAACGGGAGAGAGAAACTGATTTCGAGAAGTGCCATGGGATCTTTTAAGTGTGGAGTGAGATTGAATAGGAATAATTTAAAGGTGAGAATAAAGATTTTGAACTCAATCTACTGGGAGGTAGGGAGCCAATGAAGCCGAGTGAGGCTGGGGATGATAGTTTCCCAGAGCTTAGTGCGGGAGAACGGAGTTCTGGAGGAAAGAGCTGGGTAGTCCAGTGAGCAGAGTACTGGGGTAGTCAAGCCTAGGTATTATATGGATTAGTATCTTGGCAGCCCGAGGGGAAAGGCACTGGCAGAGCTGGGCAATGTTTCAGATGTGTGGAAAAGATGGGGTCAGAGCATGGATGTGGGGTTTGAAAGACAATTGGGAGTCAAACAAGGCAAGGTCACAAAGTGGATACCGTCAGCACCAGAAGTAAGAACCTCTGCCTTGTCCACAAGTGTTCAGTAGAAATGCACGGAGTCACCATGTCCTTGGATAAAGCTCTACAAAGGGTTCGGTAGCTAAGAAATAGCTTTTTCAGGGAGAAGTGGCTAGGAATGTTCACTTGTGAATCGAATTCAAGATCCTCACCCTCACCTACAAGGCCATTCACGGCCTTGCTCCCTCCTACCTCTCCGACCTACTATCCCCCTACCTACCCGCCCGTACCCTCCGTTCCTCTGGCTCCGGTCTGCTCCACATCCCCCGCCCCAACCGCCCTACTATCGGTGGTCGGGCCTTCAGCCTCTCAGCCCCGAGGCTCTGGAACTCTATCCCCCAGTGCCTTCGCCGCCTCCTCCCTTTTCTCCTTCAAGGCCGGTCTCAAGACCTTTCTCTTTGACCGAGCCTTCAGCTCCCTTCTCGACTCTCTACCCCCTCCTCGCTCCCTCCCTTCCCTCCCCTCACCCTGACCATTTCCCCCTTTGCTCGGGTCCTGACCCAACTGTACAGCGCCTTGGAACGTCCTCCCGACGTGAAAGGCGCTCAATAAATGGAATCTTGTTGTTGTTGTTGTTGTGGGTGTCAGCCTGGCGCAGTGATGGCACTCTCCCCTCTGAGTCAGAAGGTTGAGCGTTCAAGCCCACATTGGGACTTGACCTCACATTGTGTAAGCTGATACTTCAGTACATTGCTGAGGGGGTATTGCATTGTAGAAGGTGCCGTCCTTAGGATGAGATGTTAAATTGAGGCCCAATCAGTTCAGATGGTTGTTAAAGATCCCATGGCATTATCCAAAAGAGAGAAGGGAGTTTCTCTCTCCAAGTATCTTGGCCAACAGATCCTTAAAATAACATTTGTCACTCACTTCATGCTGTTTGCAGGACGCTGCTGTCTGCAATTGGCTATCTCGTTTTGCCCACAAAATACACAGGCAATCCACTTTACAGTATATGTAGTGAAGCGCTTTGAGACATCTCAACAACGTGATAAGGCGTTATATCAAATGCAAGGATTATTATTATTATCAAGTTTCCTCCAAAGTACATTGACACTTTTTGCTTCAACCACAGTTTCCAGCAGGGAGTTCCACACTGTTATCACCCATTGTGTGAAGATGTTCCTCCTAAAACTCCCTTTTATTTTCCTTCCTTCCTTTCTTCCTTCCTTCCTTCCTTCCTTCCTTCCTTTCTTTCTTTCTTTCTTTGTGTCCAATGGGACTCATGTCCATAAGCAGTTTATTTGAGCACCAGCTATTTAATAGCTATTTAATAGTTGGGTCTAAATTGTGGCAATTCTTGATAGGGTTTTACTTGATAAAGAAATGTAGGAATTCCATTGTGGAAATAGATTGCATTGGAGCAGAATTCCCTCAGGTCAGCATGATGTAGTTCTGATAACAGGAAAAAATTCTGAACAACCTGAATTCTTTATTGAAGAATGTGAGGGATTCAGATTCACAAATCCTTAAATGGCTATACTTGTTCAGATAGATAAGGCTATAAAAAGGGCCAATGTGGTGTATCAAATGCAAGAAATTATTATTATATTATTATTTTCCAGAGTGATGAAATGTTCTTTTCTTTACACAGGTGTTGATTTACTTGTTTTATGGTGCTTTCTGCATCTTTGAAGTTGTCTTTATGATTACTCAGGACATTTATAGATTCCTTGATATAAAAAGAGTGTTTAACACGTGGAAGAAACAGCAAGAGCAGTCTTTTACTTATGAACTGAAGTACTGCAATCCAGCTTCGCCCAAGGTATAGTTGAGTGTTTGTGAGTCACTGCTGTGCGCAATTGGCTGCTGGTTTCTCACAGAAAATACAGTCAATTCACTTTACAGTATATTCTGTGCAGCGCTTTCAGACGTCTCGAAGATGTTCTATCAAGGATTATTATTATTACAACAACAACAAAATCGCATTTGTATAGCACCCTTAATGTCGGGAAGATGTCCCAAGGCGCTAGACAGTCAGTGTTTCGGACCCGAGCTGGGGGTTGGAGTTGGGGATGGGGGGGATGGAAGGCATGGGGGCGAAACAGCGTGATCGAAAGCAGGGTTGAAGAAGATGTTCTTGAGATGGGTCTTGAAGGACGAAAGGGAAAGGGCGAGGCGGAGGGACTGCGGGATGGAGTTCCAGAGGGTGGGGCAGAGTGCCAGAAAGTCTGCCCGCCCGCCCGCCCGCCAAAGGTGGGATGCGAGAGGCAGGGGATATGAGGTCGGAGCCCGCTGAGCGGAGGGAGCGGGCAGGTTGGTAGGGGATTAGGAGGTTGCAGAGGTAGGTGGGAACAAGACCATCGAGGGCTTTGAAGGTGAAGTATTAATAATACTTCCTTGTCTTTCAATTCTATACCTCTTGACATTAATCCCAGGACTCTGGTTATCTTAAGGTGTTTAGGTCTGTTGGTATTTTGTACGTGGGTGAACTTTGTTTTCACAGGATCAAGAGTACTTGAAGAACAAGTTAACAGAACTGAGCCGCATGAAACCTTATTATCATTTAACATTGTGGTAAGTTTTAATTTCTGGTGGAATACATTCATTTAAATCAAGAATACTACAACTAATATCAAATCCTTGGGGGGTGGGAAGGGGAGGGAATTGGGAAGGTTTCCCTCGGAGCGGAACTGACTCCAAGATGGCACACTCGGGAACAGAATGTTGTCAATGAATAACCATGTGGAGGTTTCGGATGTTCAGTTTTTGAACCAGGTGAGTTCACAGTCACTGGGTCAGAGATTTTTCCCATTCAACTCGCAAGTAAGAGGACCTAGGTTCGATTCCCGGCAGGGCGAAATGTTGGCCAACTTTACTCACTACACGCCTCTGTTTACCCAGCAGTAAGTAGGAACCCAGTTGCTAGTTGATTGGTGGATTGGTTTCCGGGCGTAATAATCATTACAAAAAATAATAATTTGTTCACTCAATCCATGACTGTTTGTGGGATATTGCTGTGCGCAATTGGCTGCCGCATTTTGCCTACAAAATTTACGGTCGATTCACTTTACAGTATATTTGAGACATCTAGAAGACATGGCAAGGCGCTATACCAAAGGCAAGGGCTATTATTATTATTCAGCCTGCAAGCCCTAAGAGGAAGGGTGTTCATAGTTGGACAAACATTGGGAAGCTCTACTCTTGCAATCTGCACCTCAGACTATATATCAGACTATATAGAGGTGTCACTGTTTATATCAGACTATATAAGTGGCACTGTTAATACAGATAGTTAGTACAATATACAACAACAACAACAAGATTCCATTTTTGAGCGCCTTTCACGTCGGGAGGACGTCCCGAGGTGCTGTACAGTTGGGTCAGGACGCGAGCATTGGGGGAAATGGTGAGGGGATGGAAGGGAGGGAGCGAGGAGGGGGGAAATGGTCAGGGTGAGGGGAGGGAAGGGAGGGAGCGAGGAATGGGTAGAGAGTCGAGAGGGGAGCTGAAGGCACGGTCAAAGAGAAAGGTCTTGAGACCGGCCTTGAAGGAGGAAAGGGAGGAAGCGGCGAAGGCACTGGGGGATAGAGTTCCAGAGCCTCGGGGCTGAGAGGCTGAAGGCCCGGCCACCGATGGTAGGGCGGTTGGGTCGGGGGACGTGGAGCAGACCAGAGCCAGAGGAACGGAGGGTACGGGCAGGTAGGTAGGGAGATAGTAGGTCGGAGAGGTAGGAGGGAGCGAGGCCGGGAATGGCCTTGTAGGTGAGGGTGAGGATCCTGAATTCGATCCTCTGGGGGATGGGGAGCCAGTGGAGGCGAGTGAGGGTGAGGGCGAGGGTGAGGGTGAGAGCGAGGGCGAGGGTGGGAGTGATGGCGCGGTGTCTGGTGTGGGACAGTACACGAGCTGCAGAGTTCTGAATGACCTGCAGTGTGGAGGGAGGGCCGGGAAGGCCGGCGAGGAGAGAGTTCCCATAGTCCAGCCTTGAGGTGGTAAAGGCGTGGACCAGTTTCAGCCGCGTGAGGGGTGAGGTAGTGCCGTAGTCTAGCGATGTTCCGGAGGTGATGGAAGGCGGTGCCAGTTGTGGTGCGGATGTGAGGGAGAAAGGACAGCTCAGGGTCGAACAGAACACCGATGTTCCTGACCGGCTTTGAGAGGTGGAGAGTGCAGCCTTGGATGCTGATGCTGTCAGCGCCTGAGGTGCGGAGGCGCTGACGTGAGCCAATCAGGAGGGCCTCGGTTTTTCGCACGTTGAGCTGAAGAAAGTTGTCTCTCGTCCAGGACTCGATGTCGGACAGACAGCTGTCAGGACATCGGGGGTCGTGGAGTTGAGGGTAGAGGAGGAAAGGTAGAGTTGGGTGCCATCCGCATACATGTGGAAGTTAACCCCATGTCTGCGGATGATGTCACCACAGGGGAAGCATATAGAGGGTGAAGAGGAGGGGACCGAGGACAGAGCCCTGAGGGACACCGCACGAGACAGTGCGGGGGGTGGAGGAAAAGCCGTTCGTGGAAACAAAGTGAAGACGGTGGGAGAGGTACGACCTAAACCCCTCAAGGACAGGGTCTTGAAGGTTGAGGTGGGAGGACAAGCGGTGGAGTAGGATAGCGTGGTCGACCGTATCGAATGCTGCCGATAGGTCGAGGAGGACGAGGAGGCAGAGGGAGCCCTGGTCACAGGTGGTCAGGATGACATTGGTGACCTTGACCGGGGCAGTTTCTGTGCTATCGGCAGCACCGAAACCCGACTGAAGGGGTTCGAATAATGAATGGGTGGAGAGGAAAGAGCGCAGCTGGGAGGCCACAACTCATTCCAGGACCTTGGACAGGAAGGGGAGGCTGGAGATGGGCCGGAGATTGATAGCTGCGACGCATCAAGAGAGGATTTTTTCAAGGTGGGAGTGATGGTGGCAGTTTTTAAGGGAATGGGAACAGAGCCAGAGGAGAGGGACAGGTTGACGATGTCTGTGATATGTGGGGCAAGGAGGTGGAGCTGGGAGATAAGGAGTGGAGTGGGGATGGGGTCAAGGGAGCAGGTGGTGGGTTTCAGGGATAGGATGAGTTTGGTGACAGAGTGGGGAAACGGGTACGAAAGTGTGTAGGGGAGGATGGGTAGGAGTCGGAGTGTGGGAGGGAAGGGGTGGGAGGTGGGTGGATGTTGGAGGGGAAGTGACCGAGGAGCGGATTCCCTTGATTTTGGATTCAAGGCAATCCAGCATCTCCTCGCAGTGAAGGTTGGAGGAGATGACCTGCGCGGGGTGGCGGGGGGGACGGAGGAGTCGGGATGTGGTAGAAAACAGAAGCCTGGGGCTGTTCTTCGCCTTCAGGATTATCCTGGAGTAGAAGGATATACTGTGCAAAGTGGCTGAAACATTAGCCTCCACTACTGTGAACATTGTGATAAGGCACAGAAAAGTACCAGTTCTTTTCCTTTGCTTGTAGTTCTGCTTTGTAACATCAGATGGCACCATATGCATAATATTTCAATACACAGTGCAATGCACCTCTCAGGTTTGTATTACAATCCTGGCTGGGTGCCCGAGCTGGGGACAAACAACAACAGCTTGCGTTCAGATAGCATCCTTCACATGGGGTAGTGCCTCAGAGTACTTAACAGGAGCTCGACACTGAGCTGAGGGGTGGTCAATACAGGCGCAGGCGAAGAAGAAGGTCTTTAGGTGTGATCTGAAGATGGGCAAGGAATGGACAAGGCAGAGCAACTGAGGCAGAGAATTACAGAGTTTGAGTAAGCAATGGCTGAAAGATGTTGGAGGAGGAATGTAAGTGAAAATCGGCCATTATGAAGAGGTGCTCAATACAGAGATAGGGATGTGAAGAGGGAGGAGGTGTCTGCAAGGAAAAAGGTGGGTGACTTTGAGGCTGCTTGCTCCAAAATGTTCCCATTTCACGATCTTGTTTTCTGTATGTTTTTTCAGGAAAATCCTTGAATGGTTGCTATACCTAACACTGCTGTTTATGGCCCTTATCGAATTTGCAAGTTTTATTTTGAGGGATAAGCGTCTCAAAGAAAGCATCACTGAACCGTTTGCTTTGGTTATTATACCTCTTTGGCTCTACAATATAAAATTCTTCCGGCCATTCAGGTAATCCATTTCCACAGGTGACAGTCAGTCTGATTCAGTCAGTAGCATTCTTGCCCCTGAGTGACAAAGTTATAACTTGGGCCAATAGAATAGTGCAGAAATATTAACCAAAATTGTGGGGCATTTGGCAACTTTCTCATAAAATTACAGAGGGTTGATTGACCGTGCAATAGGGGAAGAGCAATTGTTGGAGGAGATGCAATGGATCAAATAGGTTTAAAACAGAAGAATGTGGTTGCACAGAGATAGATAAAGATGAGGCTGATTGAGGAGATGGAGTAGGTCAGCAGTGTCAAAAACAGCAGAGAAGTCGAGGGGCACAAGTTTTATAATTCTCAAAGTACACAACTCTGAATTTCATGGAATCAATTTCAATAAGAAACATTTACAACAAAAAAATGAAGGATTATATAAATGAGTATGAAGGAGTTTATAAATGTGGAAAATGTGTAGCATATTGGTTAGAGCACTCGCCTCGCAAGCGAGAGGGCCTGGGGTGAAATATTACGCAAGTTTCCCTACTCCACACATCTCTGTTACCTAGCAGTAAGTGTGAACCCGGTGGTCAGTCGATTTACAGATCGCTTTACCGGGTGTAATCCCTTCAAAAAAATAATAATTTGGTCACTGAGTCCACGACTGTTTGTGGGATACTGCTGTGTGCAATTGGCTGCTGCATTTCGCCCCAGAATATAAAGTCAATTCACTTTACAGTATGAAGCCCTTTTTTTGACATTTCAAAGACGTGACAAGGAGCTATATCAATTGCAACGATTATTATTATCTCTTTCAGGAAGCTGTGCAGGCATGTTGAGGCAAATAAATAACTTCTCTGCTTTAATTATTATAATTATTAAACTTTTTTTATTGGATCTATGGAGAGCTCTGTATTCCTCTCTAAATAACTACTGAATTATTAGTACTGCTTTTGTTGCAAGCTGAATAAAATAGAAGCAGAATAGAAAGAAATTGTATTTGCAGAAATTGTAGTGCTTCATTGCATCCTAACATGCTTTGCAGTAATTACTGTTAAGTGTAGCAACATACAGCAGTCAATTTGGCAAACAGCACCTTCTCTCAAACAGCCATTAAGGATCAATTTATCTGGAGAATTCTTGGCCAAGATACTTGGGGAAACTTCCCTTTTGCAGTAGTTTATGAGATCTTTAACATACATCTGTAGAGGCAAGCTGTTTCATGTTATCTGCTTGGACAAATCAAGCTACTTTTCTAGCAAGTTTGCCTGGCTATCCCCTGACACTTATCAAACCTGTGTGCAACCAAGGCATCAGGTGACTCCCCAGTTGTCCTTCCTAACCCACATCCAGTTCCTAAGCAGGATTACTTTCCTGCATCTCCGTCGCATCTCCATCCGATTGTACTGCAGCCAAAATCCTCGTCCGCGCCTTTGACACCTCCTGCGTCGACTACTTTCACCTGTCTCCTCAGCTCCACTCTCCACAAAATCCAGCTAATTCAAAATTTGTGTAGCCGCTATATTCTCTGTCACCCTAATACCAGTCCTTACCAGGCTCCGTTGGCTCCCTATCACAGAATGGATTGACTTCAAGTTCCTTACACTTGTCTACAAATCCCTTTACGCCATGACACCTACTACCTCTCCCCACACCACCACCCGCAGCCTCCTACCTCCTACCTCCACACCACCACTCACTCGACTGACTCCAGCGTCCTGTTTGTCCCCTGTCCCTTCTGCTCCACTATTGGTGGCCGCGCTTTCAGCCATTACTCCCCGGCTCGGTATCAGGCTCCGCCACTGTTAAGCGCTTTGAGATACTACCCTCTGTGAAGAGGGCTATATAAATGCAAGTGGTTTGGCAAGCTTAGATCTCAATGACATTTAAATAAACATCCTTCTGATGCAGAAGCAAGAGCCAAACTAATAGCAAGAGCAAATAAGAAAATATCTGAATTACAAAATGCCTGAGATTTCTGCTTGCTATGAACTTTCTCTTTATACATTTCTAATATGTGTCCCTTCTCCTTACAGATTTTTTGGAATATTTATTCAACTGCTACAGAAAACATTGCCGATCTTTGTAAAATACCTGTTTATCTTTGCACAAATATTTTTGGCTTTAACCCTTTCCATCTTCTTTGTTACTGAAGGTGAGTGCGTGATGATTTGATTCAGTAGATTGTTATTCATCGTCTGGTCAGCTGGATGTCCGTGGAAATCTGTCACAATGCTCAGCTTTCCAAACCGGATGAAGAGTTCCACTAGAATAATAACCCTTACATTTGATACAAAACCTTTCACATTGGGAGCTTGTCTCACAGTGCTTCATAGGATTTACTGTAAACAACACAACAACAACAGGATTCCATTTATAGAGCGCCTTTCACGTCGGGAGGACGTCCCAAGGCACTGCACAGTTGGGTCAGGACCCGAGCATTGGGGGGAAATGGTCTGAGCGAGGGGAGGGAAGGGAGGGAGCGAGGAGGGGGTAGAGAGTCGAGAGGGGAGCTGAAGGCAAAAGCGTAGTGATTGTATATTTTCTAGGCAAAAGTAGCAGCTAATTTGTGCACAGCAACGTCCCACAAACAGTTATGAAGTGAATGTCCAAAGCGAGTCTAACTATTATCTGGGGGATTGTTGGCCAGGACACCGGGAAGGAGAAACTCTTCTCTTGAGGGATCTTTCATCGCATTTTTCACATAGGGAGGACATCTCATAGCACTTAGCATAACTGACCACACTTTTTAAACCCTGTCGATATACACCCGATAGACATCCTTTCCAGTGGCTAGTTCTAAGTGAATTTATGTGTTACCAGGATTGCATTGTCCTTTTCCACAGGCAACGTGTAGATTCCCGCTGGACTCCTAGCGCATTTTACCATGTGATGCTCGCAGCTTCCCATCTCACTGCTGAGGCGATGTTGGTCAATGTGCTCGTCTAGCAGGAGTCTACACGTGAGTCTACACGTGAGTCCGCAGATAATTTGGGGGCCTGGTCAACAAACAAATCAACCCTTTATTCAGAAGCCACCCAAACTTCAAGGCCACTTTGCTCTAGTCCCCTGAGTTTGCTAAAAACAGGTTTAACTGTAACTACCCAGGGAAACTCTAATGTCGATAGCACAGACCTTTAAGGATACTTGTCTAGTAACACTGCACCTCCATCTCCTCTCACAGAGTGGGTGTCTTGTTCTCACACAAAAATACACAGACATTCACTGAGAAGCGCTTTGAGATGTTTCTGTGCCATAAGCACTATATAAAATACACAGACTAAGTACTAGTAATAATTGGAATAATAATTAGAAAAAAGCAAACATACCTTAATTGGTAAGATTTTAAATTGCTGAGGAGTGGACACAGCTGGGGGTGCAAATGCACTAGTGGCAGGGCAGGTACATGTGGATGTTTACCCATAAAGTACACAGTCACTCCACTTTCCAGTATATCCTATAAAGTATGTTGAGAGGCCTTCAAGTGAAAGGCATTCTATTAAATATAAGTATTATTATTTGTTTATAGTGCCACAAAAAGGTAAACAAAATCCTTGGTTTTATCTCTGGAAGCATAAAATATAACAGCAAGGAGTTATGTTGAATTTGTACAAGGTGTTAAGAAGGTTGTGGTTCAGGCTCCTTGTTGGGTTATGTAGTTCATGCTGACACTCAGTGCAACACTGGGGGAGGACTGTGTTGTTGGAGGCGCTATTCATTGGTGGAGATGTTAAACTCCCTTACTGTTTTCCTTCAAATGGATGATAAAGTCCCTGATATTATTGAAGAAGAGAAGGGAAATATTACTGATTCCTAGCCAACCATCCTCCAGATAAACTGGTCAACAGTCCTTTGTAGTTATCTTGAAGTAAGCAAAATGTCTTCCACGTGTGCCTCTAAAGAAACAGTCACTTCCCTTGACCGCAATTCCCCGTATAAGGTAATGACAACGGGTCTAAAAGAATTTAAGAGGAACTGCAGAACCTTCACATGAGGAAGGGAACAGAATGAGAGGGAGTCAGGATTGAGTGTACACTCATATGGAGTATAAACACTGGCACTGGCACAGACTGGTTGGATCGAATAGCCTGCTTCTGTGCTGTACAATCTATGTAAGTCTAATGAGCACTTGAGATATTTCAGTGTCATACTTAATATCTCAAACGCAAGGATTGTTATTATTGGTGAGGACTCAGTGGAATATATATAGTATATAATAATCCCTCAAGAAAAAAACTGACAAAAAACTGACAATAAACTGACATCCACGACTGTTGTGAGACCTTACTGTGCACAATTGGTCCCGTGTTTCACCCACATAATATAGAATCAATTCACTTTACATTATATTCTGTGAAGTGCTTTGAGACATCTCGAAGACGTGGAAAGCGTTATATCAAGTGCAAGGATTATTATTATTAATATTGTACAATATTGGGCACTGCATTATAGGAAGATATAACAGGAAAATAGGAGTGAATTTTAGAAAAAAGGTTAAACAGTCGATTAGGAAGCCAAAGAGAAGCCATGAGAACATAGCAAATAATATAAAAAGAAACAGTAGGTGTTATATAGGCATGTTAGCAAATGAGAAAGGTTAAAGTAGTGATAGGACCATTAAGGGGAGAAACTAGCAGACAATAAGGAAACAGCGCAAATATTAAATAAATACGTTGCCTCGGTTTTCACAAAGGCAATTGATAAGGAAAATAAGTAAGAGAGGATATAAAAAAAGAAAGAGCATACACAGAATCACGTTTGGTAAAATTAAAAGATGGTAACAGAGCTATTACTGGTGGTCTGCTATAGATCCCAAAGCCAGGGTGAAAGCTTTGATTTGGAACTGTGGGATGAGGTTAGGAAGGCTATTAGTAAGGGACCAACCATAGTGGTTGGAGATTTTAACTTTCCTGAAATTGAGTTGGATAATAATGTGTCCACTGGTAAGATAAGGAAGGGGTTTCTAGAGTTAAAAAAACACTGTTTTATGACCCAGTTTGTAAGAACAAGAGGAGATAACATCTTGGATTTGATAATGAGCAACAAGGACGACCAAATCTCCAACGTAAAGTTGGGAGCAGCATTAAGAAACAGCGATCACAATGCAATCACATTTGACATCACAAGAGTTGGTGAAGTTCTAAAAACCCAAACAAAACTACTGAATTACAAGAGGACCGACTTTGTGCACTTGAGAAGTTTAGTCGGAGTGGGCCTGGCAGGCTTAAATATGTCAATGGGAGTGGAGGACCTATGGAGTTCCTTCAAGGAAGTGATTATGAAGGCAATTAAGGGATTAGAAGGATTAAGGAATATGGGGATAAGGCGGGTAGATGGAGTTAGGATAGACGATCAGCCATGATCTTATTGAAGGCAGGGCTGGCTCGAGGCCGAATGGCCTACTCCTGCTCCTAATTCCTATGTTCCTATGCAATGGAACAATGTATACCTATGTGAAGCAAAGGTACCAAGCTTAAAGGCACTCCCGCCTGCTTGGACAGGGCTACAAAGTAAATCATAAAGAGGAAAAAGCATTTAAGGCCATGAAGGAAAAAAGGCATGGAAATAAGTCAGACTCAATATCAGAAGGCATGCTAGGAGTAGGAAAAAGGCATCAGAATGGCAAACAAAAGCTTTGAATTGAACATGGCAAGAGATGTGAAGGATAATAATAAAATATTTTTTAGTTACATTAAGAGTAGAAGAAAACAAGTAATGGAATAGGGCCACTGAAGGTGGGTTTGGGAGACAACATGACAAATAATGCTGCACAGGCTGCAATAATCCTAAATAAGTTTTTTGTATCAATCTTTACCAAGGAGGAGACGGGTAACCTATCTGATCTGGAAAGAGAATTCAAGGATGTCGCAGAGAAAAGTTTATTATAATAATAATAACAATGATCCTTGCATTTGATATAGTGCTTTTCATGTATTCTCGACGTCTCAAAGCGCTTCACAGAATATACTGTAAAGTGAATTGACTGGATATTTATGGGTGAAATGCGGCAGCCAATTGTGCACAAACATTGTGGATTGAAGTAATCAATTTTATTTTTTATCTTGAGGGATTATTATCAGGCTGATAGTGATATGAATAGTGTCGCAAGTTGCAACACTATTCATATCACTACTAGCATGGTTGTCAAACAGCTATGTAAACTTAAGGTAAATAAATCTCAGGGGCCGGATAAATTGCATCTGAATGATCCTTGAACTAAGAAAGGAAGTCCCAGAAATGCTGGCACAAATCTTTTAAAAATCACTGAGTACTACAGATGTCCCGGGGAACTGGAAAAAGGCAGATGCTACTCCCATTTTTAAGAAAGATAACAAAAGTGACCCAGGAAATTACAGACCAGTAAGTTTGATGTCCATTTTGGGTAAAATTATGGAGACTTATTTAGGATAAAATCATGGAGCATCTGTACAGAAATAAAATCATAAATAATAGCCAATATGAGTCCATGAAGGGAAGGTCTTGCCAATCTAATTTACTGCTGTTCTTTGACGGTGTGAGCTTGATAAGGTTAAGGCTGTGGATGTTGTATGTCTGGATTTCAGTAAGGCCTTTGGTATAGTTCCTCTTGAGAGACTGGTTCCGAGAGTAAAGAAAGCGGGAGGTGCATTACAATGGATATGCAATTGATTGACAGGAAGAACCCAGAGGGTGGTGGTACAGGGAATGTCATCAGACTGAGAAAATGTTACCAGTGGAGTTCCACAATAATCTGTTTTGGGACCTCTTTTGTTTAATATTTTTATAAATGATCTGGAACTAGGAGTCAGAAGCACAGTGGCTAAGTTTGCACATGACTCCAAGCTAATGAAGGTGGTAGATTGCGAAGCTGAACAAGAGAGGTTACAGGAGGATTTGAACATACTTGGGAATTGGGCAGATCGTGGCAGATGACATTCAATGTGGAGAAATGTAAAGTACTTCACATGAGGAGAAAAAATCCTGGAAGGGACTATTATTTGAATTTTGTATACATATTATATTTGAATGGAAGGAAAATAATGTGCATGGAAAATGAAAAGGACCTGAGGGTTCTGATTGACAATAATTGAAGCTCTCCCAATAATGCTCTGTGGAAGTGAGTAAAGCAAACCAGATGTTGGGATGTATCAAAAGATCAATAGCAGCCAAAATAGTGGGATAATCCTGCCACTGTATAAATCATTGGTGAGGCCATACTTAGATACTGTGTACAGTTCTGGTCACTGCACTACAAAAAAGATATTGGAGAAATTGAGAAGATACAGAGGAGGGCAACTAAAGTGATTGAGGGAATGGAAGGACTGGACTATGAGGAGTGACTCAGTAAATTGGGAATGTTCACGCTGGAAAAGAGAAGATTGAGAGGTGACGTGATTGCTGTCTTTTAGATTCTGAAGGGGCCAAACAATATAGATCACGACAGGCTGTCTAGCTTGTCCAGAATAGTGATACCAGAGGTCACGGGCTGCAATTGAAGGGGTTAAATTCAGAACAAATTACGCAAACACTATTTCAGTGAGTGAATAGTGAACTGTGGAACAGGCTCCCGAGGGAGACGGTTGAAGCAGGAATTGTTGATTCTTTCAAACACAGGTTAAATAGTTTCATTTAGGAAATAACATTATGGGATACAGTGCATAGGTAGTTCGGGACATATGTTCATGCGACCGCCAGGAAGGTGGAAGGCGAACTCGATGGACCTTAATCTTTTTTCGTCCAGCATTTCTTATGTTCTTATGATGTGTTCTTAATAACAGAAGAGGGGAATGGTGTAAAATCACAACAGTTAAGATGGGGAGATGGGAGATAACAGATACATTACACACTTAAAGCGGACAAGCTACCTGGCCCAGGTAGACCCCACCCAATGATCCTGATTGAAACTAGGAAGGAGATAGCTGAGGCTCTAGGGCACATATTTAAGAATCTGTAGAGTAAGGAATTATGTCAGAGAACTGGAGAATGGCCAATGTAATACCCAATTTTAAAAAGGGTGATAGAGCTAACCCAGGAAACTACAAGCCAATCAACTTAACGTCAGTCATGGGCAAGGAATTGGAATCCATAATAAAAGGAGAGTATAATTAAAGCAGCCAGCGTGGATGTATGAAAGCAAGGTCATTCTTGACTAACCTAATCAAATTCTTTGAAGATGTAACTGATGTAGTGTATTTTGAGATTTCCAGAAGGCCTTTGATAATGTGCCACATGAGAGGCCCATGACTAAAATCAGGGTGTGTGGTAAATAGTGAAGAAGGAAGACATAAACAGGCTAGCAGAATGGGCAGACAGAAGGCAAATTAAGTTTAATGTAGAAAAATGCAAAGTAATTCACTTCAGTACGTAAAATAAAGAAGCCTTCTATACTATAGATGATAACCAGGGGACACAAACATAGGATAGTGACTAGGGAATCTAACAGAGAATTCACACAGAGGATAGTGAGATTGTCGAACTTGCTGCCTGCAGTGGTTGTTGAATCGGATAGTGGAGATGCTTTGAAGAGGAAGCTAAACCGTCACGTGAGGGAGAGGGGAATAGATGGTTACGAGAAGGAATAAAGGAATGGCTGAAGACTCGTGTGGAGTATAAACACCAGCATGGACTGGTCAGGCCAAGTGGCCTGTTTCCGTGCTGTATATTCTATTTTAAATATTTGTAAATCTTTGTACTACTTATAGGAAGTACTTATTATTACTATAGGAGGCAAGAATAGGAAACACAAGTAGACGGGTTAAAACTTAGCCAAAGAGGAAGCTAAGCTGAAGGAGATCGAGGTTAGTTGACTCGCTGCTCAGACAGTGTGAGGCAGCAATGAACAAGACAAACATGATGCTGGGCTACATCAGTTGAGGTTCGATCCCCAGACATCATACAATGTTCTGGTCAGACAGTACCCTGAACACTACAGACAGTTCTCGTCACTGTAACATCAGGGGCTGCCGGGCCCATAGACAGTGCAGAGGAGAGCAATGAGCCTGATCCCAAGGGTTAGAGGAATGAGCTGTGATGATTAGACAAGATCGAGCTCTTTAGTCTGGAGAGAAGACGACTCAGGGGATCTCACAGCGGTGTGTAACATTTTAAAAGGGATTACAAAAGTAAACCCAGATCAACACTTTAGGGATGTACCAAGACCGTAGGACAAGAGGAAACAGGTTAAAGTTTTAAAGGGGGAATTGTAGGACAGACACCGGGAAGTTTTTCAGAGAGTACTCAATCAACAACTGGAACAGGGTGGTAAGGAAAGGTAGTTGAGGCAAGGACACTGGGACTCATTAAAAAAGTAGCTTGATGCTGTGATGGGGGCATGATAAACTGGGTGTTCTGGAGGGTTGAGATTGGATGGCCAAAGGGCCTTCTTCATCCAGACTGACCTTGTGATCTTGTGAAGGCCTAACTGAATCAAAAACGACCATCAGAAAACTTACTATGGTGAGAATTTCTCGGTAAATGACTAACAAAAAACTTGTTGCTTTCTTTTTTAGTTCAATTTGAAGACTACAAGATATTAGATATACTGCTGTTGACCATGTTTGGAAAGATTGTCCTTGATAAATCCGAAAGTAGCTATTTAAAGATCATATATCCCATTTTGACCTTTATACTGTCTGCCTTACTGGTGGGATTTGGAGGCATCCTTTGTAACAACCTATTTATTGCTATGCTGAGCCAAGTCGTATCTGGGTAAGATTCAAAAAGTTTTCTGTACACTTACATTCTGATTGTTATTATTATTATTCCCCTCTTTCAGGTCGTACCTGTAGACCTTTCTCGTCGACCGTGAGTAAGGTTACCTCCCCCTCCCCTGGCTCGGTGTTGTGCTCCACTACTGTCAAGCTTCCCGCATGAGGGCCTGCTCTCTGGAACTCCATCTTGGAGTCCTTCTGACACCCCCTCCTTATCCACTTTCCAGCCTTTCTCTAACCGCGCTTTCAGTCATGTTTCTCCCTCCTCTGGCTTGGGTGTCAGCCAGCTGTGCAAAGCACTTTGAGAAGTTCTCATGATGTGAAAGACAGTATATCAAGTGGATTGTTCAGTGTTCTTGCTATTGGATCTAATTCTACTCTTGAATAAACATATTGTTTTGGTAGTAAAAGAAGGAAATAATGTTGAAATATAATAGCATGAAGGTGATGAAACATTAAAGATCTACTGGGAGGCTAAACAGGAGGTTTTCGGTCAACTGTTGAGGTGATCCCCCCAAAACAAAACAATAATAAATTGGTCATTTTCAATCCACGACTGTTTGTGGGACATTGCTGTGCGTAATTGGCTGCTACGTTCGCCCACAAATATACAGTCAATTCACTTTACAGTATATTCTGTGAAGCGCTTTGAGTCGTCAAGAAGACGTGAAAAGCAGTATATCAAATGCAAGGATTATTATTATTTATTATTATCATTGATGTAGATGGTAAGTAGCTGAGGTCCAAGGACTGATCCTTGTGGCACTCCAGTAGTCACATCCCGCCAATCTGAAAAGGACCCGTTTATCCCTACTCTTTGTTTCCCACCCGTTAACCATTTCCCAATCCACGTTAATATGCTCCCAATTCCATGGGCCCTTATCTTTTGGACTAACCTTTTATGCGGCACCTTATCGAATGCCTTCTGGAAGTCCAAATAGACCACATCCACTGATTCACCCTTATCTAGATTACTGAAAATATTCTACTAATGAAAATTTCCCTAAGTTGCTCCCTGTCCTTATCCCTTTGGTGCATCTCTATTGCTGGTAGACTGGTTGTGTCTTCTCGGGTGAAGACAGATGCAAAGTACCCATTAGGGACTCTGCCGTGTCCTTATCCCCCATTACAACTTCTCCCATCTCTGACTGAAGTGGTCCTATGTTTACCCTCACAGCCTATTCCTCTTAATGTATTTATAAAAACTTTTACAATCAGACTTAGTGTTCATCGCTCGCTCACCCTCATACTCCTTTTTCTCGCTCTTAATGAGTTTTTTAGGTTTTTTTTGCTGGTTTCTAAAACTCCTAATCTTCAGATTTGCCGCTTTTCTTGGCAGTTAAGCTTTTTCTTTTAATTTGATGCTTTCCCTACTGCTCTGGTTAGCCACTTTCCCTGCTTTCCCTGTGGTACTCTTATTCCACAAAGGGAATATGCGACCGCTGAGAATTATGCACTACATCCTTAAATATTTGCCACTGTTGGTCTACATTTTTACCTCTTAATCTTATTCTCCAGTCTATTTTACCTAAATCTTTCCTCATACCTACAAAATTAGCCCTATTTAAATTCAGAATACTTGCCTCGGATTTAACTATATCCCTCTCTAACTTAATACAGAATTCAATCATATTGTGATCACTCTGCCCTCGAGGAGTCTTAATACATACACTGCTGACTCGCCCGGTTTCATTACACAAGACAAGTCTAGGATGGCCTGTCCCAGTTGGTTCCTCGGCTGCTCCAGAAAGTTATCTCTCATACACTAAATGAACTTTTCTTCTGACCTACTTTTGCCGATTAGGTTTTCCCACTCTATGTGGAAATTGAAATCACCCACTATTATCGCTTTACCTTTCCTACATGTGCTCAACTGATTTCCTGATTGATACCCTGTGCTATATTGTGATCACTGTTTGGGGGTCTATAGACCACTCCCATTAATATTTTCTGCCCCTTATTATTTTTTATTTCCACCCATATTGTCTCGACCTCCTGGTCATCGGATTTCAGATCCTTTCTCTCCACTGCTTTTATTTCATCCCTAATTAACAGAGCTACCCCCCCCGCACCTTGTTTCCCACAGTGCCTGTCTTTCCTGTAAACTGAGAACCCTGGAATATTTAACTCCCACCCTCGATCTCCTTGTAAGCATGTTTCAGTGATGGCTACTAGATCGTAGCTATATGTGTCTATCTGTGCTTTTAATTCATCAGTTTTATTCCGAATGCTGCGCATTCAGATATAACATTCAGATTAGATGTTAATTCGAGGTCCTGTCTGCGTGTTCGGGTGAACGTTAAAATCCGCTGCTACTTCTTTTTTCCAATAGTGCCAGCGGATCTTTAACGTTCTCTCCCCCGGTGTCCAGGCCAACAATCCCCGAAATAAAATTGGTCATTCACTTCACCAGACGTTTGTGGGATATCGCTTTCTGCAAATTGACTGCCGTGTTCGTCCACAAAATCCAAGTGACTCTAATCTGTGAAGCCCATTTGAGACATTCTCCTGATATGAAAGGGGTTATACCAAATGTAAGGATTATTTTGCACACGAAATACCAGTCAATTCACTTTACAGTATATTCTGTGAAGCGCTTTGAGACATCTGGATATGATAAGGTGCTATATCAAATGCAAAGATTCCAGGCAGGGCGAAACCTTGGGCAAGTTTCCTTACTCCACACGCCTAATAATAATCCCTCCAAAAAACCCAAAACAATAATAAATTGGTCATTTTCAATCTACGACTGTTTGTGGGACATTGCTGTGCGCAATTGGCTGCCGCGTTCGCCCACAAATATACAGTCAATTCACTTTACAGTATATTCTGTGAAGCGCTTTGGGACGTCCTCCCGACGTGAAAAGCGCTATATCAAATGCAAGGATTATTATTATTATTATTATTATTTATTATTACTAATGTCACTTTGGTATTCCTGCCAATTTCATTTTGATTCCTTTATTTTCACCCTCTGTGGGTTTAGTTACAGGACCCAGATTAACCTGGAAGCTGACGTGACAATGGAGAGGTTGAAGATTCTGGTGCGGAGAGACCAGAATATTAGCTTCTACCATGATCGCCTGATATCACACTTTTTTATTTGTAAGATGTGTACCCCACTGGAGATCTACCAGAACACAGAAGCCAACACTTCACTTCTGCAGCATCTCAAAAAGTCGTGCACAGCAATTGCAGTAAGTTTATTACCTCCCAGCCTGGCTCAGTCAGTGGGACACTTCTTCTCATTCAGGGTTTAAGCACCACTTTGCGAAAGTTTCCTGACTCCACATGCCTGTTTACTTAACAGTAAGTAGGAAACCAGTTGTTAGTCAATTGTCGGTTCGCTTCCGGGGGTAATAATCCCTTCAAAAAATAAATAATAATTTGGTCACTCAATCAGTTTTACATTCAGTTAAATATCTTATGCCATTGTATTGAGTATTCAACTCTCAGTGTCTTCACCGTCTAATACTGTACAAAGCAATGTCAGCCAGACACTGATTAACCCCGACACTGGGAAAATCACACACAATGCTCTTCCTTGATCCTCTTGTACACTCGGCTATTTTAAATATGCCCGTTAGCAATATGTCTGTGTTTCACTTCCAGAAACATGACAATATTTGCAGGTTATGGAGGGAGCGAGTGGGCCAGATGAAATGGAGGGGGTGGAGCTGTATGAAATCGGCCTGCAGGTCGCCAGTTGGACCCTGACTAGGATTGTTGGCCTGGACTCCAGGAAGAACTCCCTTCTTTGTTCTTAATATCCACGGGAAAAATGGACAGAAGGGTCATGTGTTTAGCATCTCATCTAAAGGACAGTACAGAACCTCTGGCAGGTCAGCACTCCCCCCCCCCCCCCCCCCCTCCGTACTACACTACTGTACCTTCCTAGTCTGAACTCAAACAGAGAGTTAGGAAGGGTTCTAATCCAGAGCTGAGAATGCTAACAACTTTTACAGTTATAAGGAAGCACGTTAACAGGATCTGCTTGTACCTGTGCCTGTTGTTATTTATGTATTGTTTAACAGGAACAGCTCCATGAGGTTGGTGTGTTTCTGAAGACAAAGATGCTGGACAATAAAGGGGTTGGCGGCTTAAAGCAAAGGTGAGGCAAAGCTATAAACTCTCAGTTATTATTATTATTATTCATGTTCTTAACCTTAAGACAATATCATATATAAAATTGTGCACAATTGCAAGAATCAGTTTGTTCTCATTCTTAATGTGAAAATTGCTTTCCTGCAGCAACGACCCACAATGAGTGGTGGAATCCTGTAGCTCAGTGATTAGAGCACTGGGTTCGATTCCTGGGCAGGGCAAAACCTTAGGCAAGTTTCTTTACTCCACACCTCTGTTTATCTAGTGTAAGTAGGAACCCGGTGTTCCACAAACAGTCGTGGATTGAGTGACCAATTATTATTGTTTTCGCAAAGATTATTACCCCCGGAAAAGCGATCCACCAATCGACTAACAACTGGGTTCCTACTTACTGCTCGGTAAACAGAGGCGTGTTGAATGCGGAAACTTTCCCAACATTTCTTTCTGCCTGGGAATCGGACCCAGTTCCTCTTACTTGCGAGGCGAGTGCTCTAACCACAAAGCTGCAGGACTCCAATTGTTCATTGGAAGAGAGAGCTTGAAGGGGGTCATAGGAACATAGGAACAGGAGAGGCCATTCAGCCCTTCGAGCCTGTTCTAATTAGATCGTGGCTGATCTGTACCTCAACTAATCCTTTCAATTCCAATTTCCCCTTTCTCCCCATATCCCCTAATCCCTGACCTGCCAAAAATATATCAACCTCACTCTTGAAGGTGTGGGTGGATCCGGAATTCACGGCCTTTGGGGGAGAGAATTCCAGGTTCCTACCTCCTTTTGAATAAAACATTACTTCCTGATTTCACTCTTAAATGGCCTGGTTCTAATTTTCAGACTGTGCCCCTTGTTTTGGATTCCCCACTCGAGGAAATAGCTTCTCTGTATCCACCCGATCGAATCCATTTATCAACTTAAATACTTCAATCAAATCACCCCTCAACCTTCTAAGCTCAAGGGAATAAAATCCAAGTTTACGCCGCCTTTCCTTGTAATTTAACCCTTTTAGGCCTATTAACATTCTGTTGAACCTGCGCTGCACCCCCTCCAGAGCCAATATATCTTTCCTGGGGTGTGGTGCCCAAAACTGAACGCAGTCTCCAGATGGGGTTTGACTAACGCTCTGTACAGCTGAAGCATCAGTTCTTCCCCGTTGTAATCCGGGCCCTGAGATAAAGCCAACATTTCATTCAACTTTTTGATTACTGACTGGGATTGAAGTGATCTCCGCGCTCTGCGAGTCAGCGCTGAATGGCCTCCTGCGCTGTAGATTTCTGTTACTTTGTCTCTCAATCAGTCAAAGTGGAACTCGCTTCCAGTGGGAGATACAACACACCGTCATTTACAATATAATTGATTTGGTGCTGTTTACATCAGGAGGATCTCAAACACTTAAAACACACTACCCATTCAATCATTTGTCAAAATTCCCAGTGAATAAAGTGATGTCAGTGCTCTGGAACCAGTGTCTAACCATCAAATCAGCTCTTTCTGTCTGCAATTACCAGACCTTCTGAGGATGAGATTATTAGTTGATTAGTGAATCGCTTTCCGGCGCAAACTACCCTTCCAAAAGAATAATGTGGTCACTCAATCCACGACTGTTTGTGGGACGCTGCTGTGTGCAATTAGCTGCTGTGTTTCGTCCACAAAATATACAGTAAATTCAGTTCACAGTATATTCTGTGAAGCGCTTTGAGACATCTCAATGACGTGATAAGGTGCAATATCAAATGTAAGGATTATTATTATGTCTTCAGAATTTAAGGTGGCACAGGTTTGTGGGAAATTCTTCAAGTTAACCCTAACTTGAAACCAGTTTATTTTTAAGAACTGTGTAAAGTCATTTTCCAAATGAAGACTGAATTACACGATTGTTCACAATTCTGTCACCGCTCAGCCTTTGCTTTACACATGTCACTACAGAGAACAGCATCAGTAGGAAGATCTGTGGCCTTTACTGGATTGGTCCTAACTTCAGAAATGATTGAACTCAAACGATAGTGACAATGAGCAGCGCTGAGGCAAGGAACATGCAGAGTAAAGCAGAATTTCCAACTCTTTAACAGCTTGATGATTGCCACAAAAATATAATAATATTGCTTGCATGTGATATCACATCATTGACTCGTCTCAAAGCGCTTCACAGAATATACTTTAAAGTGAATTGACTGTGTATTTTGTGGATGAAATGCGGCAGCCAATTGCACACAGTGTCCCACAAACAGCCATGAAATTATTGGGACGTCCTCTCGACGCGAAAGGCACTGTACAAATGTAATTTTGTATTGCATTGTAAATGAGTGACTAATTTTTTAGGGGAGGGAATATTACCCCCGGGAAGCAATCCGCCAATCAACAAACCGGGTTCCTACTTTCTGCTAGAAAAACAGGCAGCGGAGATACTATATTTATATAGATTTAATATCTATATAAATATATATTAAACCTGTAATACCTCTATGTGGAACTGCTTGCTCTCTGCTGTTTCAGGAAGCAGGAAGAGAAATCCCTCTTTATAATCCAGCAGGAAGTGAAACTCTTACAGAAGAAGTTGGTAATGACATCAAAAAATCAAGAGAAGAGAAACCAACTGCTCTCTCTGGAGATCCAACTCCTCTCGTGTCTCGTGGAAACCATGAAAGTCGCTCTCAAACACACCTCCAAACAGCCAGTGGGCGGTGAGTAAACTGAGTGGTGTAAGCGTTCAGTGGTAATTGCCTGAGCTGATGTTCGTTCCCAGCGTGGCAGCCACACAGACTCCTGGGTCTGATGATCTGAAAAATAGTAACTGCATTGCAACATAAATAGGAGACAGTATTGATCTGCTTGTGACTTGTCCTACGCTCAGTTTTCCTGTCAGCGCCTTGGGACGTCTTCCCGAAATGAGAGGAGCTGCACAAATGTAATTTTGTTGTGGTTGACCCCATAATTGTTCTCTGCCATAATTATACCCATCAACATACAATGGAGTCCTGTAGCTCAGTGGTTAGAGCACTCGCTTTGCAAGTGAGAGACCTGAGTTCAATTCCAGGCAGAGGGCGAAACCTTGGGCAAGTTTCCTTACTCCACACAGAGCCTAATAATAATCCCTCCAAAACCAAAAACAATAATAAATTGGTCATTTTCAACCTACGACTGTTTGGGGGACATTGCTGTGCGCAATTGGCTGCCGCGTTCGCCCACAAATACAAAGTCAATTCACTTTACAGTGTGTTCTGTGAAGCACTTTGGGACGTCCTCCCACTTGAAAAGCACTATATCAAATGCAAGGAATATTATTATTATTATTACACACAGCAGCACATCTGCTCAGACAACACAACATGGGTGTAAACTCGGGCTTTCTTTGCCATCGTGTAAACAAGGAAAAAGGGCTTCAGGTAATCTTGTTAAACGTTATGTAAAGCTTTGGAAACAAGAAGTTGGGTAATTAGTAAAAATTGGCAAAGTGGGTCATGTCATCAACAAAATAATCCATATTCAGTGCCTTTCACGTCATGAGAACGTCTCAAAGCGATTCACAGGGTATAAAGTGTAGTGACTATTTTGTGGCAAACCTGGCAGCCAATTTGCACACAGGACTGTCGTACAGGGCATATTTATAGCACACCCTTAACCTCGGATAAGATCTGGAAGGCTTCACATTTCATATGAAGAAATACTGCAAATTAGACCTGTTTTAGGAAATCAGTCCCTGAAATTCAGCCTCAAGGACCCAATCCCCACATCACAATGTGATGTTTGACCATCACCACTGCAGGAGATGTACAGGAGAGAGGATGTCGTGGCATCCGGTCGGATGACATTTGGGGGAAAATGCTATATTTAATATGGAAAATAAAAGTTTCTTGAAGGATGTTGTCCCTCTCCTCTCCCTGACCATCTTTAAAGCCCACAGACCTTGGTTCAACCAAACTTTTGGTCACCTCCCACCATTCCCACGTCAGGCTGTGAAGCTGTAAAATTACTGATGTGAAGGTTTCAGTGTAAATGTAAAATTGTTATCCACAGATCAGTTTTCTCCCAACTTTTGTTTCATGTTGAGCTGTTTAGGATTTTAAGATTTCTTACGTTTTTGTATTTTCGAATGTTCTAAGATAATAAAATGCTGAGAATGTTTTGTTTAAATGGAAGTTAAGAAAGAGTATCTTTACATTTTATGCGCAGAAATGCTCTTTGTGTTGTGAATGCAATAAACTGATGCCCTTTTCTCATAAAAGTGGAAACAGAAGGTTTTTTTCCAGAAGAAATTATAAAAAGGACAGTAAGAGGTGAGAAGACACTTTCTCATATTTGTGGCTATTGGAATTTACTAACTGAAGCACTTCATAACTAATAATTCTTATATTATGCCTTTCATGGCAGCGCTGTCTCAGTGCTTTAGGGGATGAAGTGAAATGTGCGGTGACCGAATATGTTGTGGGCGAACGTTGGCAACCAATTTGCGCAGAACAATGCCTCACAAACAGCCAATCTTTTTCCATTGAAGGGATTGTCTATCACTCGGAGAAACTCCTTTCTCTTTCTAATAGAAGGGGAACCTCTCCCTTTTTATAACTAGAACTTGTAGTTTCGTTCACATAAAACTCTTGCAATCAGTTCAGCATTTATAGATCCAAACAGCAGCCACTTTGTGTACAGCGATATCACCCCAATCGTCCACGAAGCAAATGATGAATCTTTTAACTGATGAATCGGTGGCCGCGACACCCATGGAAACTCATCTTGAATAGTACCTTGAACTTTAAGATCGTCAGAGGTTCTGTCCTTTGGATTAAGCAAAGTCCGACTTCCTGTTTTAGCTCCACGTTAAACATCCTTATGGCACTATTCAAAAAGAGGAGGGAGTTTCTCCCAAGTATCCGGACCAACATTCCCCCAAATAAAATTGATTCAGTTCATAACTGCTAATTACATTGTTGGGTGCAAATTAGCTGCTGTGTTTGCACAAAAAATATCATTACATTTTACAACAGAGGGGTTAGGACACGGATGCTCTGGTGGGAATGGTGGTTGAGGGAGATCCATATTAGCTTTCAACAGGGAATTAGAGTTATCTAAATAGTAATAATCATTGCATTTGATACAGCGCCTTATCACGTTTTCTAGACATCAAAGCGCTTCACAGAATATACTGTAAAGTGAATTGATTGTATATTTTGTGGGTGAAACCCGGCAGCCAATTGTGCACAGCAGTGACCCACAAACAGTCGTGGATTGAGTGATCAATTTATTATTCTTTTTTTCTTTGAGGGATTATCCCCGGAAAAGCGATCTGTCAATTGACTAACATCTGGGTTCCTACTGACTGCTGGTAAACAGGAGTGTGGGGTAAGGAAACCTGTCCAACATCTCACTTGGCTGGGAATAGAACCCAGGCTTCGCTTACGAGGCGAGTGCTCTGACCACTGAGCTACAGGACTCCACGTCCCGATTTGGGCGAAACGCCTCAAAGCGCTTCACAGAATATACAACAACAACAACAAGATTCCATTTATAGAGCGCCTTTCACGTCGGGAGGACATCCCAAGGCACTGCACAGTTGGGTCAGGACCCGAGCAGTGGAGAAATGGTCAGGGTGAGGGGAGGGAAGGGAGGGAGCGAGGAAATGGTCAGGGTGAGGGGAGGGGAGGGAGGGAGCGAGGAGGGGGAAGAGAGTCGAGAGGGGAGCTGAAGGCTGAAGGTCATAGAGAAAGGTCTTGAGACCGGCCTTGAAGGAGGAGAGGGAGGAAGCGGCGAAGGCACTGGGGATAGAGTTCCAGAGCCTCGGGGCTGAGAGGCTGAAGGCCCGGCCACCGATGGTCGGGCGGTTGGGGCGGGGGATGTGGAGCAGACCGGAGCCAGAGGAACGGAGGGTACGGGCAGGTAGGTAGGGGGATAGTAGGTTGGAGAGGTAGGAGGGAGCGAGGCCGTGAATGGCCTTGTAGGTGAGGATGAGGATCTTGAATTCGATCCTCTGGGGGATGGGGAGCCAGTGGAGGCGAGTGAGGGCGAGGGTGAGGGCGAGGGTGGGAGTGAGGGCGAGGGTGAGGGCGAGGGTGAGGGTGGGAGTGATGTGGTCTCGGTGTCTGGTGCGGGACAGTACACGAGCTGCAGAGTTCTGAATGACCTGCAGTGTGGAGGGAGGGCCGGGAAGGCCGACGGGGAGAGATTTCCCATAGTCCGGCCTTGAGGTGGTAAAGGCGTTGACCAGAGTTTCAGCCGCGTGAGGGGTGAGGTAGTGCCGTAATATACTGTAATATACTGTAAAGTGGATTGACCGTGTGTTGTGTGGGCGAAACACAGCAGCCAAATGCGCTCAGCAGTGTCCCACAGAGAGCCACGGAGTGAGTGACCAATTTTATTTGGGGGATTGTTGGCCAATAACAAACCCTAACAACGTCCTCAGAGATAAATCACAGATACAGGAAATAATATTTTATTATTTTATTAAAAATCTATCATCTAAAAAAACAAATTTACAACTACTACATTTCAGATATCTATACACTCACAGTTAAAGTGCTAAAACTGAAGAAAGAAAGTTGAACAAAGCTAAACACTTCCTAATGTAAACAGAAAGGTTCTTTGGGGGAGAGTGCAAGTTTTTTTTCCTTTAACTTTTTAGTGTTGAATACAGAGGCGGATGGACATAGCACAACAGTATCCACTGCCTAACACTTGACTGAGGGCATTACTGCTCCAAACCCAATCAGCACCGGGTGACAATGCACATTCTCATCATTGAAATCTTCAAAGCCCTGAAGTTTTTCCGGTCAAATTATCAGTCAAAATGGTCTTTACAGAATTGTAGAAAATTATTTAATTTGGAGGCTATTTTTCCACAGTTCTTACACTGTGTACGAGTGTAATTGTTGATGTGTATATATGTGTATTGTGTGTCGGGGAGAACGAACACTGCAGTGACCCATCAAATGCTGAACAATCAGATGATCAGAACTGAACTTTCACTCAGTGACGGCATTATGTAACAGATATTAAGGGGATACGAAATGGGGGAGAAATGGGATTAAAAGTCTCACAATCTAATTGAAGAACGGAACCAGATCAAACGGTTGTACGGTCTCCTTCGCCTCCGACTTTCTCTAACCCCCAGAGGGCCGAGTGGAACAGTCAGTGGATCTCACCTGTGAGTCACTGTTTTAACATTCTCTCCAAGACCTGAAATTCCATTTTAACTCAAAATATAAAACAGCGTAAAACTGGGAGATTCACAGATTAAATCTAAACAGATTTTGGACCCGGTTTCTTGTCAATAACTGAAAACCCTGTGGTGAACGCAGTACGTTACAGCATTTGCATAGCTCCTCAGTATTGGTAACTCAGCCAATCTCATCCTAATGCACTCGTCAGAGCCACTGTGCTCCCCCAGTGCAATACGCCACTTGTTCTGCAGTGCAACTCAGAGGGCCCAGTGGTTCCATAGGCACCTAAACACGTTTACATGACAAACGGCTCACTAAATGCACATCCTGCATCAGCCCCTTAAAAAACTTCTCTCTGCCGCTCCTTAATTGTGGCACATTCCTACAATTTAACACAAAACATTTGTTCATCCCTTTCTTACCCACTGGCCCCACAAGATAAGAGCCAGACGCCCTGGTTAGTAAACAGATGCCCTATTATGCCTTTGCCAACTCGGCAACAATAAAGATCTTTTCCCCCCCAATGAGTTGTGGCCAGTGTGTGAACACAGCGAGTAACGTCTATCAGAGCGGAGGCCGAAGGCAGGGTCCCATGGACGGAAATTGAGCCCAACACGCAGACGAGGTGACAGTATAAAAGTGGAGGGTTTAAAATGTTAGAGACCTTGATCCGGACGTTACTCAGTAACAGTGCAGAGGAGCAGAAGGTAATCGGGTCTCTCAGTGCTGGACTGACACCTAACTTCACATGGCATGAGGTCAGCTCATCTTTTCGTTCCCTTTTGTGTGGAAAGAGACTGTGACTGATCTTTAACATTAAAAACAAACCTCGCTGCCACCCTGGGCAGAGCTGAAACACCACCTCCCGTCCTCCCCTCTGCTGCTGACATTGGTTGGTTCCCACAGGCCGTTTCTAACCCCTTTGTCCGGCTACACAACAAGGCCACTCCTCAATGCTTTGTAAACGTCTGTGGTTTCTCTGTACCCTGTTAAAGTGAGCCCCTTGGCTGCAGTGTGCAGGGCCTCAGGCACTAGTGCAGTCCTCCTCGATGACCCTGTTCATGCTGGTGCCGTGAGTGATGTGAGTGGACGGGTTGCTCAGGTCCCTGGTGCTGCTGTGTCGGGACTGGTCGTTCAGGCGGTGTAGGCTGCTCTGCCGGGACTGGTCGTTGAGCCGGGGAAGGCTGCCGTGTGTCAGACGCTCATCCAGACCCCGGAAGCTGCACGGTGTGTACCTGACAAAGACAAAGGCTTTTGTGTTAACCAGACCAGCAACTACCTGCAGCTTGTGCTCAGCACAGACACACAGGTGTTATACATGGCAACACATCCTGGCTCAGGAGCTAATGCTCTGGTCTCTGAGTCAGAGGACTGTAGGTTCAGGTTTGGGGACTTTGAACTCATATAAAATACAACTTCAACAACAACAACTTGAATTTATATAGCGCCCCAGAACGGTGGCCGGCGGCGGAGCACAAATGCTGACACAATGGGAGTGGTGGGGAGGACAGAGCACTGCATTTTGAGGTGGTCCTTCCCATGAGATGTTAAATTGAGGCTCTGCTCTGTCTGTGCTGTTCAGGCGGATATTAAAGATTCCATGGAGCAATTTGAACAGAGAAGAGTTTGTGTCTCCCGGTGTCGTGGGCAACAATAAAATTGGTCACACTTTGAGACGTCCGCCTGACGTGAAAGGCATTATTACTGTTTATCAAATACAAGTATTATTATTATTTTTTATCTGTGTTCTCCAAAGTGCTCAGTCTTAGCTTTGTGACTGTCTCGAAATAGGAGATTTCAGGATCTTGGAAGATTTTTCAATTGAAGTATTACATTTTGAAGTTGGTTTCTGAGGTTCTGAGAGATTGTCGGCCACGACACCAGGAGGTACCATCTGCTCTTATTGAGTAACAATAATCCCTGCCGCTGGTACTGTGCCTCTCACATCAGGAGGAGTGACTGGATTTTGTAGGCATTTGCAATGTCCCTAAAACAGCCATGAAATGAATGACCGATGTTATTTGGGGTATTGTTGGTCAGGACACAGGGAGAGAGAAACTCTCCCAGTTTCTCTCCCAGTTTCTGCTCTCTGCAGCGGGATCTTTAAAACCCTGATCGGGCTGACGAGACTGGGTTAACGTCTCACTGAGGTGGACTCCTCTAACTGTCCATCACTGCCCCAGACCTGCCTTGTGGCCCAATCACTCCCTCACCTGCCGTCACGAGACCTGTGAAGGCTGCCATGGTAGCTGCTGACTTTACTGTGAACGCTGCCTGCTTTGCTCCTCTGATCGTCCATGGTGGCCAGCTGCTGTGACGAGGCGTGGGTGGAGGTGCCCTGGGTGGAGGTGCCTCGGGATTTGCGTATGATGGGTGTGTTGGGGTCCCTCAGCAGCGACTGTGCAAACTCCGGCTCCTGCAGCACCTGCCGGCTCTCGTTCACTGTTCTGTAAAGTAGAGGAGGGCGTCAGCACCGGGAATCCACTCACTAACATAAACCCTCGATTTGATATGGCACCTGACACATGAAAACACACTCTTACAAGTGCCTTTCATGTCGGGAGTATGGCTGAACAGTAGGGTCTTAGATGGAGAATGGACAAAAGAAGGCACAAAAAAAGGATTTAGTAGGTCACCAGGATTCTCTGTCTATAGTGCAGGAGGCGGCAATTTGACCCATCGAGTCTGCACTGGCTCTCAGAGCAAGGAGTGGCTCTCAGAGCAAGGAGTTCATATCCTGTAATTTACTCCTTTTTATCGAGTTCCTTAGAGAGAAACATAGAGAGAGAGAGATAGCAAAAGAAAGCGAATGGGGGAAGAGTGAGTGTGTGTGAGAGAGAATGAGAGAAAGTGGGAGAGAGAATAAGAAACAGACACACATACACGGACAGTGAAGAATGCACATACTCTTTTTTCTTCCGGCCGTGGAAGAAACTGGCCCATTCGAAGCAGGTTTTCTTGCTGCCAACCCAGAAGACGGAGGGAATGCCGACCACTAGAGCCATCAGGTACTTCATCAGGAAGAGGATCAGGTCAGGACGGCTCGTTTGGGTCACCTGATGAGGAATACAGTCATTTTACAACGAGGATCACATCACAATGTCCCAAAGCTCACAATGTATTATACTGTATTTTTCTGCTGTTTATAATTATACTTTCATTTGATATCGCGCCTTATCACATCATTGAGACACCTCAAAGTGCTTCACAGAATATACTGTAAAGTGTAGGGACTGTGTCATTTGTGAGCAAACATGGCAGCCAGTGTGAAGATAGGCACCTCAGCATTGCACTGCAGTGTCATCTTAGACTGTCTGCTGGAAGTCTCAATGAGGGGCTTGAACCTATAATCTGACTCGGAGGTGCTACCAACTGAGCCACTCCAACTTACTGTGCAGTGTGTTGAGATGTTTCGAAGTGCACGGTACTATAAAATACAAGTTTTCGTCTGTTTAGGAGAATGCTACGCAAGATGAAGGGATCGACAACAGTGAAGGGAAATGGGAGGAAAAAGAGATTAAAAACAAAGTCTTCAAGTTGATTCTTTGAAAAGGAAATGAGACGGATTTATTTTAGGAAATAAAATTGTGGGATACAGTATATAGTTTGGGACATGACATATGGATGCAACTGCCAGGATGGTGGAAAGCGAACTGGATGGACCTTGGTTTTTTTCATCTAGCAATTCTTATGTTAAGTCTCTGTGTCTCTCTCTGTCTCTTTAATAACAGATCTTTGACAGGTTCCTGTGAAGAAAGATAATGTTGCACAGACAGCTACGGAAAGACAAACTAAAGATACGATGATTAAGCTCTGGATTCCTTCTTTTGAAGGGAAGTGAAAAGAAAGCAAAACAGAAAGGTTGAGGCTTTACAGAGATTTCAGAGCTGTCAAAATACTCGGTGCTGAAATAGCCAGGCTGACAGGTGGTGACAGTAATTGTAGTCCGTGTACAGCTTCTCCCCTTCATAGCATGAAAGCCACGTGACAGGTCAACATGTGAAGAGTGCAGCAAAGTAATAACATCATATAGAAACCATCACAGCCACAACAATCTATATTTTGCTCTGAGAGCAGGTGTAGACCTGATAGACCAAATCGCCTCCTTCTGCAAGGTACATTCTCTTGTGTGGGTGTGTATGGTGAGGAGACACTGCACTGTGTGCCATTCTTCATGTGAGATGGTAAACTAAGGTCCCAGTTCAGGTGCTCATTCACTTTGTGGTGCTTTGGAGGACCTTTCTGGGTACATATTGTTACAGAGCACAGAAATAGAAATAGAAATACAGCACAGAAATAGACCACTTTCTCCCTTTGGCCCCTTTTGCTGAATGGAATGATTTCAAGATCCTCACATTCACCTACAAATCACTGCCGCCCTAACACCTCCTTACCTGACCTGCTCACACCCCATTCTTTGAGCTGGCTTTGCTCAGCTGGCTCCAGCCTCCTACACATCCCTCATCCCCTCCACCACTGGAGTTCTGTAGCTCAGTGGCGCCATATAAATGTAAAAGCACTCGCCTCACAAGTGAGAGGACTTGGGTTGAATTCCTGGCAGGGCCAAATGTTGGGTAAGATTTCTTTCTCCACACGCCTGTTTACTGAGCAGTTAGTAGGAACCCGGTTGTTAGTTGATTGACAGATCACTTTTCCAGGGGTAATAATCCCTTCAAAAATAAATAAATTGCTGTGTGCAATTACCTGCTACATTTCGCCTACAAAATACAGTCAATTTACTTTACATTATATTCTGTGAAGGGCGTTGAGATGTCTCGGAAGATGTGATAAGGCATTGTCAATTCCTCGTTTGTTAACTATATGAAATGCAAGAATTATTATTATTATTGGTGTCTCTCAGCCACTTGTGCCCAAAACTCTAGAACTCTGTGCCTCCTTGCCCACTCCTCACAAGTCTTCAGATCGCATTTGAAGACCTTCCTCTACGACCGTGCTTATTGTCACCTCCCCTCTCTCCCCAGCTCGGCATCAGGCTCCACCACTGTTAAGCACTCCGAGACACTACACCACATGCACGGCAAAGCAATGCAAGTAGTTGCAGTGATAAGGCACTGTATCAAATGCGAGGATTATTATAATGACCTACAGATCAAGGGCACTGTTCCAGCCCTCCAGACATGCAGTCAGTTCTGCATTAATTTCTTGTGGCAGTTTGACACTTTCTTCTGAGCTCCGGTAACAGCTGAGAAGCCTGAGGAGGAAAGGTTGTTCACATTCCTGAAAACAGAACTGAAGTTCAAAGCTGGCTCAGTATCTGTTCTGAATATCAATGCCTTCTCAAGCTTTAGGCAGTAGAAATAAGAATTCTGAACAGAAATGTGCTCAAATCTGTGTAGAGAGTGTCAGTCGATTACCAATATATTTTGAATTTCTTCCTCCTGATTCTTGGGGAGATAAGACAATATTGCTGCTGGATTCACAATCAGAGAGAGTCAGCACAGAGGCGATTTAGCAAATCTCGTTTGTACTGCTCTTTTTAAGGAGAAATCCTTTCATTCTCATTTACCTAATCTCTCACCCCCCCCCATCCCTAGAATTTATACCTTTTTAAAATATTTACTGTGTCTACACAATTGGCTGCCACGTTTCACCCACAAAATACACTGTCAATTCACTCTACCGTATATTCTGTGAAACGCTTTGCTATGTCTCAAAGACTTGATAAGGCGTTACATCAAATGCAAGGATTATTATTAGTAATTCCCTTTTGAAGGCTAATATAGATTCTGCCTCAGCCATCGCTCCTGGCAGTACATTCCACACCCTAAGCAGTTTGTGTGTGAAAAACATCGTCAATCCTCGTTTGTTAACTATATGAAATTTATTGCCCTCAGGTCACTGAGTCACCGACAGTGGGAATAACGCCTCCCTATTGACTCTTATCAAACCCCCTCACACAATGTTAAAGACAAACCCCGTCACACAATGTTAAAGACCTCGATATCCCCTCCACCCACTTGGCAGCTGTTCCCTGTACAGATTATCCTCCAATTGGCAGCAGCCAAGAGCTGCAAAACCCAACAGCTGCATAATAGCAGCACTGAGTGGAGATTGTAAGCAAAACAGAGGTTACCATGTGCTCACTTACATCAGGCAAGAGAAATGACTTCACTGGTGGGTCTGTAACCGAGGGCTTACATTTAGGATCACCCCAAAAAAATAAAGCTAATGAGTTTAAGGAGACTGGAGGAGTTAAACCAAGGCTCTGTCTGCCTATTGAGGTGGCGTTAAAGATCTCATGACATAGCTCAAAAAGAGAAGGGAGTTTCTCTCTCCCGAAGTGCTGGTCAACAAACCTACCAATAAAAACACAAACAGTCATGGATTGAGTGAACAAATTATTATCATTAATTTTTGGGACGGATTATTATTCCCGGAAAGTGATCTACCAATTGACTAACAACCGGGTTCCTATGTAACAACAACAACTTGGATTTATATAGCACCCTCCACGCCGGAAGGAGTTTCAGAGCACTTACTTACCTAGACGGAGGGGATATGCCAGGTAAACAGTAAAGGAACTTGATTCACTGATCAGTGGAAATAATTTTTCCCTGCCCAAGAAATGAACCCGGGTCCTCTGGCTTGTGAAGTGAGCGAGCTAACCACTATGCTATGGGACGCCACATAGTGCAATCAAAGATGTATGTGATATGTTTTAGGTAGGATTTAATCAGAGTGTGTGTGTGTTGGGGAATGGGAGTAGCAATAGATGCATAGCCTTCCAGAAATTAGGATGCATTGCTGCAGTGCCATAAACCTCTGAGGTGGGAGGTGACAATGTTGTATGTGCTATGCTACCTGTAGACTGTGAGCTGACCATCACGTTGACTGGAATGCTGACATACCTGGTAAGGGCAGGGGATGTGGTATTCCCGGCAGCGTTCCTGGATCCACGTAGTCTCCCACACGCTGCGGAATGCTTGCTCATAAAAATAGCAGCCGATGACCACGAGGAGGGGCACCAGGTACAGGACACTGAAGACTCCGATGCGGATCATGAACTTGACCAGCTTGTCCTGATTCTCCTTCTCCAGTGGGATTTCAATCCGCACCCTGTTGAGGGAGATGATTCCGGCCAGGAGCAGGGACACCCCCACCACTACATACAGGCACAGCGGGGCCAGCACAAAATAGCGCAGTGCGTCCACATCATACAGCCCGACAAAGCAGACCCCGCTGATGTTGTCGCCCTCGATCTTGTTCATGGTGAGGAGGACGATGGTCAGGGTGCCCGGGATGCCCCACGCGCTGGCGTGGAACAGCAGTGCCTTCTTCTCGATGGCCTCGCTGCCCCACTTGGGCACAGCGGCCAGGAACCAGGTGATGGTGAGGATGACCCACCACACACTGCCCGCCATGGTGAAGAAGTAAAGCACCATGAACAGCATGGTGCAGGCCTTGTTGTGGGAGCCCTGTGTCACGGTGGAGGCTTTGTAAAGGGAGTCGTTGCTTCTGTTGCACGCCACTTTGTCCTCCAGGAGAAAACCGATGAAAAAGACCAGGGATACCATCATGTAGCAGACGGCGTAGAATATGATGGGCCGCTCGGGGTAGCGGAATCGCTTCACGTCAATCAGGAATGTGAGGAAGGTGAAGAGTGTGGCGGACAGGCAGACAATGGAGATCACGCCGATGAAATAGCGAGCGAAAGAGAGTTCTTCCCGTCTGAAGTACATGTTGGGGCAAGGAGGCGAACAGTCCTTTACCCCCAGAAAGGAGTACCCAAGATCTGGGTCCATTTTCAGCTCCCGAGGGCACCAGAAACCATAGTCCCTCTCGACAGCCATCGGAGTCTCGTCAGTGGGATCACCGTCCTGCACAAAGTCTCCGATCCGTGGTAGTTATCATCACAGTCTGGAAATCTGCCAATAGATAAAACAATCACATTTTGGCCAAATCCAGCAGGTCGGAAAATAGTTAACTTACTTGTTTCTCCACTGGGCTAACCCCATTCTCACTGCATTTAGTGCTTCACTGGCCTAAAGAAACTTTAATTATCCATGACTTTAAGTTCTTAAGTGAGTGGAGGGTGCAATTTCTTACAGATAGGAATTTCCCGGTCAGAAAGAAAGTGAGAAAGAGAGTGGTAGAGTGACAGTTTGCGAAAAAGTGTGTGAAAGTCAGAATCATAGAGAGAGTGATACACACATACTTCTAATGCTTACCTCCTAGTAGGCATTGGTAAGCAAAGACTTGTGAGAATATCAGCTGTCTAGCGTCGCAAATGAGATGACAATAATAATCCTTGCATTTGATACAGCGCCTTATCACGTCTTCTAGACATCTCAAAACGCTTACAGAATATACTGTGAAGTGAATTAACTGTATATTTGTGGGTGAATCGCAGCAACCAATTGCGCACAGCAATTGTTGATTGAGTGACCAAAATATAATTGGTTTTTTTCTTGAGGGATTATTATCAGGTGTGTGGAGTAAGGAAACTTGCCCCAAGGTTTCGCCCTGCTGAGAATCGAACCCAGATCTCTGACTTATGAGCGAGTGCTCTAACCACTGAGCTACAGGATACAGGAGATGGCTGAGGAGACCTAGTTTTCTATTAAAATATAATTACGTAGTGCATCGTATTACGTCAAATATTCAAGAGGGTTTATTTGAGTTAAATGTGCAGGTGGAAACTGTTCTGTACAAATAACACCTTTCCTGCAGTTATAATCACGTCACTCCACTGTGGCAGCTGTTTGGCAGGGTCACTGGGGAAGGAAGCAGGTTTAACGACATTAACAATGAGGCCTTGAATGACGCGCAACCTAGTGATCATCACATCTGTGTCAGCTAAAAGCACTTTATGGGAAACACTGTAGTGACAAAGCATTTTGTAGGTGAATTTATACAGCGATGTCCCATAAACACCCAGTAAATGAATGATTGATTTTATTGGTGGGATTGTTGGCCAGGACACCAGGAGACTCCCTTCCCTTTTTAAGTAATGCATTAAGGTCCACCTGAACAGACGGTTCCTAGATATATCTTATCTGACAATGCAGTGCTCCATTTATAATTGCATTAGACTGTTCCCCCGATAGGGAATGAACCCACAACCTTCTGACTCAAGGCGAGAGTGCGACCCACTGAGCCAGGCTGACTTTAAATGAACTTAGTTATGGCTTCATGGCCACCAACTGCAATTACTGTGATGATGGTAATAATAATCCTTGTATTTGATGTTGCGCCTTATTAAGTCGTCGATAAGTCTCAAAGTGCTTCACAAGTAAGCGGTGTCCTGTGTAGTGACTGTATTTTGTAAGCAAACGTGGAAGTCGATTTGCACACAGCAATATTCCACAAACAGCCACAAAGTGAATGACCAATTTTATCCACAGGCCGGAACACTAGGAGACTCACTTCTCTTTTCCAATGGTTCATTAGGATTGTTAATGTCCACCTGAACAGGCAGTGATTGAAGCAGAATGTTTAATACCTTTTAAAAGAAACAAATGTTTGATAAGGTGTCAAGCCAGGAGTGGTAAGTGCCTTGGGAGGTCCTCCCAACATGAAAGACTCTATATAAATGCAAATCTTTAGCCTTTTGGCATAACAAATCTCATCCGTAAAGTCAAGGATTCTGAGAAGGACTGAGCTGTTGGCACAGCTACACCTTCACCCCTCTGTTGGTTGGGGTTGGTATTGTAGTATTTCTGATCTGAGAGTGTGATCTGCCCTCACACACTCACACAGAGGAAGGAGAGACACTGGAATCATAATTCACTTGAGCACCTGGTCAGGCCAGAGAGGCCATCCCATCACCTGACCTGCTTGAGGTGTCAGAGTCCACAACTAGCATCTATACAGTGTTTCACATGGGGCAGCATTTCGGAGACAAGTTCAGGTCCGCACTGTCCTTTGACAATTTGGGGCCTAGAAGAGTTTGGAGAAACTCTCATTCCCTAGAATAATGTGTTTCAGTCTATTTGGGCTAACCTTGCTCACTAAATAAAAACAATATTAGTACAGGTCAAATATCATCCCTCTAACTCTAAACACAACTTATAATTTGGCTTTTACACACAAAACATTCACTAGATATATGAGTATGTCACCTCAGTTTTGATTGGAGAAGAAACGGTTGTGTGAGGGATGACGAGATGTGCAAATTATTAGGGTTTTTGACAGAGTAAATAGGGAGAAGCTAATTCTATTGATAGGACAGTCACTGACTTGGGGACATAGTTGTAAGCTAGATACAAGGAGAGATCAGGAGAATTTATTTTTCCCTCCGAGTTGCTAGGATGCGGAATGCCCTGCCAAATAAAGAGGTAAAAAAACAATCCACTGTAGCTTTCAAGAGACAGTACAACAACAAAATTACATTTATATAGCGCCTTTCACATCGGGAGGGGTAGACAGGCATTTGAAGAGAGGGACTTCAAGGAAGATAGGACTAAAGTAAGATTGTATTGATCATGTTGCTCTGTGAGCTGGTGCAAACTCGATGGGCTGAATCATCGAGGCCTCCTGCGCTGTAGATTTCTATATTTCTATCCTGTGAAGCTTTATGAGATGTCGTCTCACTGTGAAAAACACTATAACAAATGTAAGGATATTTTTTCTTATAAATTTGTATGATTCTAGAACTTCTCATTGTATTGAAACAGAAATGTGCGTAGCTGTATAGTCCCAGCTGCTGAGAATCTTTATTCTTGTTTTCATGCTGGCTTACTTACTTCACACACTCCATCTCCTCCGGCCACATCACCCCGAACATCTCCATCAGTTTGTGACACTCGCCGTATGCTCGCTGGCACAGGCTTCGGCAAGGCAGTGTAACACGCCCGTACTCCATACAGATGGGAGCGTACATGGCACATAGGAACGGCCGCAGGTCCCGGGAGCACTCCAGGTTTACAAGCGGGTGAAACGGCTGAAAGAACAAAACACACACAGATTAGAATAGTTCCTCAGAGCAGAGTCCAATATCTCATACCATTAAGACATTCCTGCTTCTAGGCATGGAGTCCTATAGCGTATTGGTTAGAGCACTCGCCTCACAAGCGAGAGGACCTGGGTTCGCATGCTATGCAGGGCGAAAGGTTAGGCAAGTTTCCTTACTCTGTTTACCTAGCATTAAGTAGGAACCTGGTTGTTAGTTGATTAGTGGATTGCTTTTCTGGTGGTAATAATCTTTTAAAAATACGTAATAATTGGGTCACTCAATCCATGACTATTTGTGGGACACTGCTGTGTGCAATTGGTTGATGTGCTTCATCCACAAAATATACAGCCAATTCACTTTACAGTATATTCTGTGAAGGGCTTTGAGAAGGCTCGAAGATGTGATACGGCGCTATATATCAAATGCAAAGATTATTATGATAGCAATATATCTGAAAGAACATCAAACGACTGAGCTCAGCTCAAGATCAATGCTTACACGGTCCCATTTTGGTTGAAAGGCATTTAAGATCAAAAGTGGTTAAAAAAAAAACAGCAAAAGCTGGAAATCTGAAATAAAAGCAGTAACAGTGGAGGGTCTCTGCAGTTGGAAGTTCAGATAAGCATCTAAAAGCAAACTGAAACAAACTATTTGCGAGTGAGGAGGGTTTTGATAAAGATTTCATGTATGTTTGCAGGACATCGTGTGAAAATTGGCCCCACATTCGCCTACAGAATGCACAGTCACTACACATTTCCCAGTAAATCCCGTGGAGCACTTTGAGACTCCTTCACAATGAGAAAGATGCTGTATCAAATGCAGGATCACTCCATGTCCCCTGCCCTGCCCGCCCACCATCTGCAGCAGGACCTTCAGCCTGTCTGCCCCACTGCTGGAACTCCATTCTGGAAAGCTTTTGCCTCGCCCCCTCCCTTGCCTCCTTCAACGCCCATCTCAAGACCTTCCTTGTTGACCATGAACATCTTCAAGGCTGAGACTGTTAGATCTTTAAAGAATAGAGGGATTAGGGGATATGGGAAGAGGGCAGGTAATTAGAGTTAGGTCAGAAGATCAGCCATGATCTTATCGAATGGCGGGGCACGGGCTCGAGGGGCCGAATGGCCTACTCCTAATTCTTATGTTCTTATGCCTTCAGTTGTCCTCTTGACTTTAACCCAGCTTGGGTGTAAACTCTTCACTCTCCAGCACATTGGGATGTCCTCCCAATTTGAAAGGTGCTGTGTAAATGCAATTTATTGTTGTTTATTATTAATTATAAGGCAGACATCCAGCCCATTATATCGATGGCTCCTTGAAAAATCAATGCAGTCAGTCCCATTTACCTGCCTCTCCCCTACCTCAAAACTTGCAAATTACTCATTAGAGCAGAATGAAGACTAGAAATATTGTACTATCTGGAATGAGGTGAGCAGGATTCATCCATCTGGGGAGAGAGTCCCATTAACAGATATTTTCTCTCTTGCAAATGAGATTGGTCGAGATTATATGAGAGAGAGTACAATGCCCAAGAGATGGGATTAGGTATTTCTCACCAATCAGTATAAATACATATATATCAGTATATTCTATTGTCCTCCCAAATGGCTGTCGGTTCTGCTTTCCGGGTTGTCAGATCGTCTCTGATATCTCTTTTGGAGCCCACTGGCCGTCTTGTAGTGTACTGTGCTCATACACAGGTCATCACCCAGTCTGTGCCCCAGTGCGCTATGATCCATAAATCAAACTCAACAGTCCAGGCTGACACTCCAGTGCAGTGCTGGGGTAGTGCTGCTTTATCAGAAGTGCTGTTCTTCAGATGAACGTTTAACTGAATTCCCGACTGCTGTTCAGTTTGGAGCTAAAGATAAGTGAGTTTCTCTCTCCTGGTATTGTGGCTAAAGATCCCCCAGATAAAATTGGTCATTCACTCATGGTTGCTGTGCGCAAATAGGCTATTGCCTTGGGACGTCCTCCCAAAGTGAAAGGCGCTCTATAAATGGAATCTTGTTGTTGTTGTTGTTATGTATTGCATTTGTCCACAATACACAGTCATTACCCTTTATATAGTAATTCCTGTGAAGTGCTTTGAGATAGTCTCCTGATGTAAAAGGCGTTGCACTAAATGAAAGGATCATCATTACTGTGTTATTTGGGTAGTTGAATGGAGGTTTGGAAAGAGCGCCATAAGACAGACATGATTTCTTTTTGAAGTCGGCATTCATCCAGAACTTGGTAGAAGGATTTTGACTGTAGAATATTTTTTATTAATGAAGAATGCCAGTAGAAGTAGAACAAAAATAAATCTCCGAGCCAAACATCTCAGGGATAAAGTGAATACAAGTAGCTTCAGTTTCTCCTGCCCCTTAGGCCATAGGAACTTACAAGAAAAAAATCGTAGTTTCAGTTGAAAATATGTAAGCCAATCTGAAAATGATGGCAACCAGCGAGTTATTGTGTTTCTTATCCGGCCTTATCTGTATTATTTGTCATGTAGATTTCTGGGGCGCTTGAACTCCCTCACTGGCATTTCAGCTCTTTTGCAGCATCTTTAATGCACATCTCTGACAGCTGAACCATTTGTTTGCCTCAACCAGCAAACCCACTTACGTTTGCTGCCTGTAGTTGGAAGCGGCACTGGGGAATCAATTTACAATACAGCTTCTATTTATATAACGACTGCCATGCAGGGTGGTGTATGAGCGCTGCACAGTGGACGGATTGTTTGCTGAGCAAGGGAGAAGGCAGAGGAATGAGGTAGAGAGGGGATAAGGCACAGTTCCAGGTTAGGGGCGCAGTGGCTGAAGGCCACTGATGGTGCCACAATATATTATGATTTACATTTATACAGTGTCTTTCAGGTAGGGAGGATATTTCAAAGCCAATGACAGTGGTGGGCACCTGAGCTGAAGCTGGAACCAAGGAGGGTTGAGAGGGCAAAGATAACCCAAAGAGCAGTGATAAGGAGCAAGTGCAAGGATTATTATACAAATGAAAAGATTATTATGTACTGTTGGTTAATACCATAATAAATCCTTTGCGCACAGCCATGAAGTGGACAACTTTATCTGGGGATTGTTGGCCAGGTCACCTGGAGAGAGAAACTCGCTTCTCTTTGCCATTAATGTCATGGGAATTTTAATGTCCACCTGAAAACCATGCAGATCATCCTCAGACTGTCACGTAATATTTAGTGACTGAAATGGGCCATTTTTTAAATGAATCGGCTCTGTGAAGCTTATCTCAAGGTAAGCATACTAGCAAAACTTCACGTTTGCGGTAGAATTACTCAATCCAGTTCTCGACAAGAAAATTTCATTTAAAATCTGTCCTTCCTTAAAAAGCCCAAGGATAAAATATTACCTAGGCATTAAGGCTTAATGTCAGATTTTCTGGATTAGATTTCACTACATACCTAAACTTTGTCACTAATATAATTATTACAAAGGTGCTTTTTAAGAGCTTGAAACGTTGCTTGCAGCAACACATTTTTTTTAACCTCCATTAAGTCAAAGTTATTCGTGGTTTAGGATATTTTGCTACAGATATTAATCTAATTGTGGCAGCAGTGCATAACAGAAAATCCGCGAAAAACTGCAGGGGACAAATAAAGATAGAAGCTTGAAGGGAGTTTGGGGGGAAAGCAGGGCAGTGAGATCGAACGAACACCTTGCTCTGAGGAAGACATTTACAGCATAGAAGGACATCGACATCATCGAGTCTGCACTGGCTCTCAGAATAAAGTGTTCATTCAATGAATCCCACTGCCCTGCTCTATTCCCACACCACTTCAAGCCTCCAATCTTCATATACCAGTCTACTTCCCTTTGAAACCCACAATGGACTCTGCCTCTGTAACCTCACTTGGCAGGGCATTCCACGTCTTAACATCTGAGTAAAACAAATTCTCCCAAGTTCTTCTTTTGACTATTGATTTCAAGATCCTCACTCATATTTAAATCCCCCCCATCTCTACAACCTGCTCTCTCCCTCCACTACCCGCTGCCTCCTTCGACAGCTCCCGGCCTTCTCCTTATCCCCCGGACCCTTCTCCCCATCGGTGGCTGTGCTTTCAGCCACTATGCCCCGAAGCTGTGGACTCCCTCCCTCGACCCTTCACCTTGCCCCCTCTCTCGCCATTTTCTGGTCCTGTTTGAAGACCTACCTCTTTGACTGTGCCTATGGTCACCTTCCCTCCTGGCTCGGCATTGGGCTCCGCCATTTTTAAGTGCTCTGTGATGCCGTCTGATGTTAAGGGAGCTATCTGTATAAATGCAAGTTGTTGCTGTATCTTATAACTATGTCCCCATGTCACTGAACCCCACTGGTGGAAATAGTTTCTCACTGTTCACCCCGTCAAAACCCCTCAATTTTGTACACCTCTATCAACTTTCCTTTCCTCTCAACTTTCTCTGCTCCAGTGAAAACAGACTCAACTTCTTCAATCACCCCTCATCCCAGGTATTTACACCTCTAACTCCCTGCCTCAATCGCTGTGCCCCACCCCTTTTTATTCATCTTTAATCTATCAATTTCAAGATCCTCATCCTCACCTACAAGGCCATTCATGGCCTCGCTCCCCCCTACCTCTCGACTCTCTACCCCCTCCTCGCTCCCTCCCTTCCCTCCCCTCACCCTGACCATTTCCCCCCACTGCTCGGGTCCTGACCCAACTGTCCAGCGCCTTGGGACGTCCTCTCCCGATGTGAAAGTTGCTCTATAAATGGAATCTTGTTGTTGTTTAAATCCCACCTTAAGACCTACTTCTTTAACTGTGCCCAGTCACCTCCCCCTCCCCTTTTCCTTCACTTGATGTCCAATCCCGACATAGTGCAGAGCTCTGAGATGATATCCGTGTGAAGGGCACTACATGCTAGGCGTATCATTCTGTGCTGTAAATTTCTGATTCTATAACAACTTGCATTTATATAGTGCCCTTCGCACGGGGCAGCATCTCAGAGCACTTTACGATAGCAGAAGTGATCTTGGTTTACCATCTGAGTTGAAGGGCGGCATATCTAATAGTGAATTAATAACGTGTTGCATAATGGACGTTAATTTCCTCAGCCTGGGTTAGTCAGTCAGCAGCATTCTGGCCTCTGGGGATGAAGGATGTAGGTTGACAGTGCCATGTCATGCCTTGAAATCATAATGTAGTCTGACATTTCAGTATTTTAATGGAGTGAGCCTCGCTGCATCGCCAGAGGTGCTGTCCTTCAGATCAGACCAAGGTCACATCTGCTATTGTACATACTCTTCAGTTTGTGGAATCATGTAGCTCAGCGGTTAGAGCGCTCGCCTCACAAGCAAGAGACTTGGGTTCAATTCCCACCAGGGCGAAACCTTGGGCAAGTTTCCTTACTCCACATGCCTGATAATAATCCCTCAAGAAAAAAAATTAAAATTGGTCACTTCAATCCACGACTGTTTGTGTGACATTGCTGTACGCAATTGGCTGCCGCGTTTTGCCCACAAATATACAGTCAATTCACTTTACAGTATATTCTGTGAAGCTCTTTGAGACGTCTAGAATACATAAAAAGCACTATATCAAATGCAAGGATTATTATAAGTTTTGATTTCAAATGCAAGGATTATTAGTGCTACATTAATATTAATACATTAATGGGTCTTTCCACTAATAAATTACAATTTATATTTATTTAATACAACCTTTCATATCGGAAGGACGTCTCAAAGTGCTTCACACAGCTGGTTGGGCACCTGAGCCAGAGGGCGGAGGCTGAGGAGGCTCCCATTAATAGTCCTGTAGCATATTTGTTAGAGCACTTTCATCACACAAGCAAGATAACCAGGATTCGATTCCCCGTTGGTGCGAAATGTTAGGCAAGTTTCCCCACTCCTCTGTTTACCTATAGCAAGTAGGAACCCGGTTGTTAGTCGATCGGCAGATCGCTTTTCCAGGGGTAATAATCCCTTTCCAAAAATAAAAATATAATAATAATTTCAGTCACTCAATCCACGACTGTTTGTGGGACCCTGCTGTGTGCAATTGGCTGCCGGGTTTCGCCCACAAAATGCACAGTCAATTCACTTTACAGTATATTCTGTGGTGTGCTTTGAGACATCTCAATGATGTGATATATCAAATGCAAGGATTATTATTATTATATACACTAAGTATATGCTCCACTGCTACTCCAGATAACTTGTCACTAAGCGCTATTTCTAAGGTGTGTCTGTCTACCTGTTCAGGTGGATGTTAAAGATCCCATGACACTATTCAAAAGGAGTCTCTCCTGGTGTCCTGGCCAACAATCCTTCAAAATAGGGTGTTTCAAATGGTGGCCTAGGGCGGGGGAGGGTTTAATCCTGCCCAAGAACAATTTCCAACTTGAGGCCGCCTGCTCACTTCCTCCCTCCCCGTCCTCTCATGGCAGTAGCAGGAGCCAGCGGTTGGTAAGGAGACTTGCTTGCCTTCCTCTAAGCTTGAGAAAGACCTTCTGACAGACTGCGGTGCATTCAGCTGTGAGAGTGAAAATAAAACTCCCCATTGCTTCAGTCTGTCATGGGATCTTTAATGTCCACATGAACAGGCAGCCAGGGCATCGGTTTAACATCTCATCTGAAGCACCTCCAACAACGCAGCACATCCCCAGGACTGCATTAGAGTTTCAGACTGAAGTATATGAATTCAAAGTTCCAATCTGGGGCTTGAACCCACAATCTTTTGCCTGAAGAGGTGAGAGTGTGCTGCCCTGTGAGCCAGGCTGACAAACAAGGAGCAATCACTGTTGTTTCTGGAAACCATTGGAGTGTCAGGATGAGGGTAGTGGGAGGCTGGGAGGCCTGGGGCAGGAGAGGTCACGGGCTGCAGAGTTCTGTATGATCGCTGCATCCATTTATTTTAAAAGTACGAGACTCACTCTTCAGAATACTCCCCTAGGAATAAAATGAGCATTCAGTTGCACAGCTAGTAATACAAGCAACTCTACATCACAGGAATTAAGCAGAAAAATTAATCATTTTTGACAACTGCAGTGTATGGCAGACCCTGAACAAAGGATACAATTACCACTGGTTTAATATCGGTTATTTTAAGTGTGACATCCCTTGACCTCAGGGTGTTAAGTAATATTCAAGATGCGGAGGTAGCACACTGGTCACACAGCAGCTGTGCTCCCAACAGATCAGTATGTAAATCCTGCTGCAGAGAGACAGACAATTCACCCTGAAACCAAATCCTACCCCCCAATGCTCTCTCCACACCCGAGGTCCTGTCCCATCCCCTACCTACCCTTCCCCCACCCACACAGTCAGATTCTCCACCAGTTAATAATGGTTTCCATTGTACATTACCCTGCTCAGGCCACACCTTCACTCGGAAGAAAGAATAACCCAGAAGCTGTCCCCGACCTTTTAATTAACACACAAAGTGGCTTAATGCAATGGTCAGAGCGGTTACTGCTGCTACAGAATGGGGGTTGGGGGGGGGGGGGGGTAGGAGAGAGAGAACAGGCAGAATAAGGAAGCACTTTCCACATACAAAAACATTTACACTTTTTAATCCTAACACACCAGCTCTCATAACAAGCGGCCCTATCTCACTGCCCTACCCCATACTTTTTCGAGCTGTATCTTTCATACACCTGTCCACTTCCCTGTTCAAACCACAATGGACTCTGTGTCTACCACCACTTTTCACATCCCAACAATGGATCGTAAAACAAAATCTCTTAAAGTATTCTTGTGACTATCTTATAACTAACTTATAACTTATAACCAGTCACTGACTTCCATAGCTGTGGAAATAGCTACTCATTGTCACAACACCTCATAAGCTCACATTTTATTTTGGTGTATACCACCGACTAGAATGAAAACTGGATAGATCATAATGTTTATGTGACGTTATGTAAGATTCAGCTGGGCTGAGGAGCACTGCATTGTCAGAGGTGCAATCCTTCAGATAAGACATTAAACATCCCATGACTCTATTCGAAAAGAGAAGGGAATTTATCCTGGTGTCCTGTCTAATTAGTATCCTAGATCAGTGGTCAACCTTTTTGGTCGGCTAACAAAATAAAGGTTCTTAATCGGATATTTCTTGTTTATGCCATAAATCAAGAAATATTTAATTAAGAATAAACTGGAAAGAAAACATTGATTTAAAACAAACTCACCTAGATGAGTGTGAATATTTGGTGAACCATTGGTTGGTCACCACTGTCTTAAAACTTGTCATTCACTATGGATATTTGCAGACATTACAGTGCACAAATCGATTGCCACATTCCCCTTCAAAATACACACTTTACAGTATACTATGCGAGGTGCTTTGAGATGTGCAGCACCTTTCACATCAGGAAGACAAAAGCAAGGATTGTTAATATAATTTACCTCTTTGCTACAGAGAAATGAAGAAGTGAAAAACAATTTGATGGGATGAGAAGTAAAGGCCTCCTGAAAAATAATAATAATCCTTGCAATTGATATAGCGCGTTATCAAGTCGTTTGAGACGTTTCACAGCATATATTGTAAAGTGGATTGACTGTTTTGTGGGTGAAATGTAGCAGCAAATTGCGCACAGCAGTATCCCACAAACAGTCATGTTTACACTTCAAAACACCTTTGAAGTATATTTGAAGCATTCAAATACATTCAGGCCAAAAACAAAACTTAAAAAAATGAATTATTAAAACAAAATCAACTTAGAACCATGGAAATTTATAGCACAGACATTCACAGCCTATTATGTCTGTGAAAAGCAATCCTTTCAGTCCCATTTACCTTATCCATTAGTTTCTCCACAAAGCATAGTTACTCTGTTTTACAATATATCCTGTGAAGTGCTTTGGGATGCCCTTCTGATATACAAGGAGTTATACCAAATGCAATGATTTATTATTTACAATAATAATAATCTGATTAGTGCTTCTAAGACAACATTCAAAATGCATTTTTATTTTAAAAACACACAAAACTTGCATATTTGAACGATCCAATCCCTCCCCTGGTAGATGACACAGATCATGTAGCGCGGCAGCTGCTGTTTGGTTGTTATGGGAACTGGTTTATTTTGGATGAGTATTTGGACGGATTTCATTGAAAGCTGTAACTAGCCAGCTGAGACCAGGCTTCTCTGACTGGGGGATTGGTGAGCTGCCAATGGGTCACAAAGTGGCATTGGGATCGGCATTAACATTTCCCAACAAATTCTTCCCCTGATCCAGAACAAAAGCATCCTTCCCAACTCGCTCCTTCTGTGAAGCTTTGAGACGTCTCGAAGACGTGATAAGGTGCTGTATCAAATGCAAGGATTATTATTATTATCATCATTCAAGGCTTGTCTCAAGACCAACCACCTCCTGGACTTAAGAGGAGAGCGGCATCATGGGCACAGTTGAAGGGGCAAATATTAAGAATTTAAAGATAAAGAGGGGCGAGGTGACGGGATTGAGGCAAGGAGTTCTAGAGGTTAGGGATTGAAGGCAAAACCACCAATGTTTGTGTGGAGAGGTTAGGGGACATACACTGGGTCTGCTTTAGCTGAACACATGGTAGGCAATGGAGAGGGTTGAGAGGTAGAGAGGTGCTAGGGTGTGAAGGGATAGGGAGGCGAAGGTGACGATCTTAAAATCAACCTATTCAGAGATAAAGAGCTATTGGAGACTGGCAAGGATTGGGGTGCACAATCCTTTTAAGGGGAACTAGATAAACACTGGGATATTAAATGCATATGTGAAAAATCTGGAAAGGCGATCCATCCTCGGCTTATCTCCAATGGCTCCGCATCCCCTAGCGGATCGAGTTCAAGATCATTGTTCTCATCATTAAATCCCTCCACGATCTCGCCCCATCCTACCTTTGCGACTTCCTCAAACCCCATTTTACCAAAAAATACATAAAAAGGTCAATGTATACATGCGTATGCCATGAGTACTGAGACCACATTCCCAAACTCAGTGCCTACTACTCATTTTTATTTACGAATCAACAATGTAATTTTCCCACTGGATTGGCAATTTGCCATATGTGGTTAAGTATTGGACAACCCTGTTGTAGATCAGGAACATAGGAACAGGAGTAGGCCATTCATCCCATCAAGCCTGTTCCGCCATTCTATTAGATCAAGGCTGATCTGTATCTCAAATCCAATTTTCTTTGCCCCGTATCCCTTGATGCCCGTTCTTAATAAGAATCTATCCACCTCAGTTTTGAAAATTTTGAAGTGATCCAGATTGTGTCAGGACTAATGCATTCCATGAATTCACAGAAAACATCCATAAGAGAAACAGACCGAGAGCAGCCAGGAATTGGGCTTCAGCGACGCTACACGCATCGCTATGTACAGTAGAGTTTCAAAACTATTTTCCCAGACAGGTAATTGTTTGCGGTCGAAATGTAATCCTCTTCACACGCTCTATACATATGGGTTTAATTTCAGTTTCACGGAAGTACAGAATCACACAGGACTAGAGCAGTCACGCCATCGAGTCAACAAGCTGGTTACAACTTTCCATTTATGCCCACAAACACCTAGTCACAAAAAACAACTTCTGCTGAAACAATCCGTGTGAAAATAGTTCAAAATATTTTGAGGAAGCCCATTTGTAAGGTTATACATATCCACAAAAATGGGAGCTGCTTTGTATTGGTAAAGCATTTTAACTGTCAGATTAGTTTAACACGCTTCAACAAAGGCAGTGTAAGGTGTGCCAGGGGTGGGGTGTTGATCCATTTAAGTAGTCCATTCGAGGATGGAATAAAGGAATCATTGACAGGCAACGCTGTATTAGATAGCCCAAAGGATTTTGTGACTTCTTAACAATATAAATCCAGCAGTTCAACACGTTTTAAAAATAAGATTACTGAAAACAGAAGGTGAAAACCATGCTATAACGTGATGCTAGATGGGAATGGATTGCAAGCAATAATTATCCATTGAGGAGCTCAAATAACCTTGAAAGTGAAGCTTGTGTAGTTTAATATTCAGCTGGGAAACAATTTATTTTGCTGAGTATTAAGACCAGTCTTTTAAATCTTATTAACATTGTGGTCTTACAGTTTATTTTAGGTTTAAAAATATATTAACAACTGAACATATTTGTGTACCAAAATTGTGTAAAATTAAATGCGCCCATACACAAAATGTTCTTGCTATCAGTGCAAACGTGTTTGATATATAGTGCAGGTTAAGTGTCGTAGAAAAAAAGAGTGAGACAGACTCTCTCTTTGGTAAGATGGGTGTATGACACTCACATAAACCTATCACGCTTAAGAGTATCCAAGTCAGAGAGTATTCCACATACGATAACTTGGAATGGAGCAGAACGCAAAACCTGCCATTGCTAATACTGTCTGACTAGGTTATCGCTTCTTGCCCACCCGTTTGGGCTTTGTCTTGCAGGATTAACAGGAGCTGAGTGGGAGAAATCGCTGCCCCCAATGATTGTTCTGCCCTTCCAGGTCCTGCCACGCAGGTCAGTCTTTCATTAAACGTGCTCTGGTGTACTGGGCACCCACCTGGCTCAGGGCCTGGACTATCGAGACCGCCAAAAAGGAACAACTCCATTCTCATATTCAACTGCTGAGCTCTTCAATCTACACCACCAATTGACCTATAACACCACGTAACTTCATTTTCCTTTCCCATCTTTTAGAAAGCATCTGATTAAATGACTTCTAGAAAGCCTATGCACAACATTAACTGTATTCCCACTCTTTGCCTTCCTCAATTCAATTAATCAAGCATGACATGCCCTTTGTAAATCCACACCGACTCTCCAGGATCAATTCCTACTTTTTCAAAAGTTCACCAATTCCATCCTGTATTTATGGTCTCAAATATGTTAATCTACAAACACACTTTAGAGTACATTCTGTTAAGTGTTTTGATACATCCTCTTAACATAAAAGGCATTGTATCAAAGGCAAGTGTTATTTACAAGAGAGCCCAATCCCAAGATAAGACTATAATTCCCTTGAATATCCCTTTGCCTTTATTTTAAACAAAGTTGTAACATTTACCACTCTCCAGTCGTTTGACTGAACTCTGCTGATGCACCTATGGCGAGGCTAGTAGAATATAGCACAGGGACAGAAATGGGCCATTCGGTCTACAATATTCTTAGATCAAGGACTGACCTGTAACTCAATGCCATTTGCCTATTTTTTCCATCACTCCACCCTCATGGCAAGCATTTATCTACTTCCCTATTAAACATTCACACCACCAGTTCTTTGAGGAAGTGAGTTCCACAATCCCATATATAGAATGGGTTAGTGGCCTCCCAATATTAAATTAAACAACTTGTATTAAATAGCGCCCTTCACACCCCAGATAAAATTTGTCAAACTTCATGGCTATTTGTGGGACAATGATGTGTGGAAATTGTTGCTGTGTTCACCCACAAAACACAAACAACTTTACAGTAAATCATGAGAAGCACTCTGAGACGTCCTCCTCAAATGATTATTATTTACTCTTAATATTATTGCACACTTTCCTTGTCCGGTCATTGATGAGAATACTAATCCTTGCATTTGATATAGCACCTCATCATGTCTTCGAGACATCTCAAAGCACTTCACTGAATATACTGTAAAGTGAATTGATTATTTTGTGGGTGAACGGGGCATTAAGCGCACAGCAGTTGTGGATTAAGTGACCAAATTATTATTTATTTACTTTTGATCTGCCAATCACTAACAACTGGGTTCCTACTTACTGCTCGGTAAACAGAGGCGTGTGGAGTAAGAAAACTTGCCTAACGTTTCGCCCTAACTGGGAACTGAATCTAGGTCCTCTCGCTTGCAAGGTGAGTGCTTTAACCAATATGCTACAGAACTCCTCAAATTGTCATCGGGAGGAGAAGGAAATCATTGAAGAGTACAACTGCCTCGAAGCACACTTAATGATAAAATGTTAACAAACAATTTCAAGACCACAATCTCAGCTTAGAGAATGGCCTGAAAATTCTTCTGATCTCAGCCTCCAGACATCCAACCAACCTGAGGTGCCATATAAATGTGATATGTTGTTTTCGTTATGACTGTTGTCTTAAATATTTCTAACCTTGCATAATTTTGCAAAAAAAATCAAATTTGGTCTTAATTTGGAAGTGTGTTTCCTAAAGAATAACTGAGCAAAACTGCTATAAAAAACTGTGAGTTGTGAAGTGCTTTGAGGTGTCTCGTCTTGACAACAACAAATAAATCGCATTACTTCGCGACGTAATAAGGCACTATATCAAATGTAAGTTATTATTCCAGATTAAAATATTTTTTTGTAAACCCTTCAAATGTTTGAATGAACAAGAGACTAGAAAGCTGGTTATTTGCTTGGCGGGAATAGTATCTTACAGAATCTAATAGGGTCACAAAATGCAGCTCTCCAGCATTGCGTTGATTTCAGTTATGGGGCTTTGTAGAGGAAAATACGCAATTTTACCACCAAATCGTTCTCAGCTGGGTCCTTTGTCATTCTAGTCTGCTTTTCTTTTTGTTTTTCATCTATGTAACTATGGAAATGCCCCTAATGGGCTTCCGAGCGTAACCAACGAGTCAACCCAGCGAGGAGTGTGAAACGGTGCTGGTCAAAGGGCAGAAACATGCTCTCATGAAGTAAAATACCAAACCTTTGTGTCGCACAAAAGGTCTGGTTTCTATAGTAACCGCAGCCTTAAAAGAAAGATGGTGCGTATTAGAAACTCACAAACTTGAAAAATCGCCGCTGTGGAGCTACTTCTAAAATAACACATCTCATCAGGCAATGGCCAGTGAAAGGGTTTTAGATGTTTAAATGGAGGGCAATGTTTCTCAACAGTATACTCAGGCGTAAGTATCCAGCCATCACAACCAGTTACTTGACCTTCAGGATTAGATTCAGGAAATTAATGTAGTCTGCAGTACAAATAGCTTGCTACCAAACATCAACATGGAGCACTCTCAGGTCAAATATAGCACAATACAATCAGGGTAAAGCTCGGGGCCTCAGCATAATCCTCAGACATGCCCCACCCCTCTCCCCCCACGACATCACAGAAGCCATCTTCAAGTAAGATTCAATTTAGTGTCCAACAAAAGGCACTGTTGTATTGTGTGCCTACACCCACTAGAAACTGGAGACTACTTAGGGTCAGTCTGATACTGAACTCAACAACAACAACAACATCTCAGAGTGCTTGTGGTGCTCTTTTTTCAAGGTCAAGATGTGGCACTAACGAGATCACCATGGGTTTGGGTGAAAGATTTGAATGGTTCTTAAGACAGACACTTTGGAAAGCGGGTGAAATTGATGGCTATTTTGGATTCACATCATGACTAATGTCGGGAGAGGATGCAGAGGTTCCCACACACACTCTGTCACACTTTGTATAATTGGGTTAAAATCATGCAATATTGTTCATCATTATGCTTAGTACCCAAACCAACAACAACAAAATTACATTTATAGAGCGCCTTTCACGTCGGGAGGACGTCTCAAAGCGCTAAACAGTCAGGTGTCAAGGCCCAAGCATGGGGGGGAAGGGGTGGTGTAGGGGTGAGGGAAGGCAGAGAGGTGGGAGGGCAATCAAAGGCACGATCGAAGAGAAGGGTCTTGAGACCGGCCTTGAAGGAGGCAAGGGAGGAAGCGAGGCAAAGGGACCATGGGATAGAATTCCAGAGTGTGTGGGCAGAGAGGCTGAAAGCCCGGCCACTGGTGGTAGGGCGGGAGACATGGAGCAGACTGGAGTCCGCTGAGTGGAGGGAGTGAGCAGGTTGGTAGGGAGTCAGCAGGTCAGAGAGGTAGGAGGGTCAAGGCCATGGATGGCCTTGAAAGTGAGGACGAGGATCTAATGGGATCACCATGGGTTTGGGTGAAGGTTTGAATGGTTCTTCAGACAGACACAGAATGTCACCTACAGTGAAATTCTCATGTTTGGAATGGAGTATGCATTCTCTCTTCAGCCTAACACTTTCTGGAATTAGGTAAACAGGCTGAGGAGAGAATGCATGGCCCCCACCCACCCCCCTCCAAGACGTGGAGACCCCAGAGCGTACATAGCTTGCAGGGAATGCATTGTCTGGAAAACTTCCCACTGCTTGTCCAGCTAGGACCCCCTATGTGTTAGCGGCTTTGGCTTGCAGGGATAACAATAGCTGGCTAGGAAGAATCTCTTCCCTCAAGTCTGTTCCTCCAAGTGCCACCGATGTCTGTCAGGCTGGCTGGTCTGTCATCAGCAGAGCCCTGGAGCACGGTGGACCTTCTTGGCTCTGGAACCACATTACACTAGACCACCACAGCGGACTGACTCATTTTCAACATTCCACCTGAACAAACAAATAGGACCTTGGTTTGACATCGCAAAGGACTGCATGTCTGACAGTGCAGCACTCCTCAACTATGTTGTCAATCTAGACTATTAGGTCAAAGCCCCAAAGTGAGGCCCGAACCTACCTTTTTTTAAAAACCAACTGAACTGACACCTTTAGTGCACTGAAGATATAATTGAGTCCTAGCTTTGAGGTGTTATCAAGATCAACAATTTCCCCAGCAGAGGAAAAAGCATGGCTCTTTCAGGCAAGTATAGAAGTGAGTTGGAATTTGCTACATACACCCTCAAATGAGCCATTTTTCAAGGTCAAGATGTGGCACTAATGGGATCACCAGGGGTTTGGGTTAAGGATTTGAACGGTTCTTCATACAGACATTTTGGAAAGGGGCTAAGATTGATGGCCCTTTTGGATTCAGATCATGACTAATGTAGGATGGGAGGAGAGTGTGCAGGGGTTCTCACACACACACACACACTCTGTCACACTTTGTGTAACTGGGTTAAAATCATGCAATATTGCTTGTTAGCAAAGATCAAATTCCTGCATGACCTTTGTATTTTTCTAGAAGTCAATTTTTCAACGCTAGTCAACCCTGACTTAGCATTTGATCTTCACACAATCCCAGCAGGAACTTGCCCTCCGCATCATGAACCTCTTAAACTTCAGCTTACAATGATTAAGATCAAACACTAATAGATAATTATTTGGGGAAGACAAGTTTGCAGGGCTATGGGGAGAGAGGGACTGAATTGGATAGCTCTTTTCAGAGACCCGGCACAGACATGATGGGCCGAACGGCCTCCTTCTCTGCTGTATAATACGATATGATTTTAAATTCTGGAAAGTAGAGCAATCCGCTCGGTGCTGCCATTGTTCACAAAAGCTGAGACAGAAGGTTGTGGAATCAAGCCCAACATGTCTACTGGACTGAGTCTAGGCTGACACTCCAATGCAGTGCTGGGGGAGGTAACATTGTCAGAGGAGCCGTACCTCAGATCAGATTTGAACTGAGATCCCATCTGTCTGTTCAGGTAGACGTTAAACATAATTCATAGAGCTGCAACACTTCAAATACAACTTTAAACATAGTTAGATACTTATTAAGTTGAAGCTTGGCAGCACTTACTGAGGTTTTCTTGGCACTTCATCAATCAGATGAACTTTATCAGTCCCCAATTCATGAAATAAATCATTCATTATAATGACATGCATTTATACAGTGCAATTCAAGGACACAAGCCTTCAACATGTTAGAAGTGCTATAAAGAACATGCCAACTATGTTGGTGTTCCAGAGACAAACTGCCGATTATTTAGAACTCTGCAGTTTGTGTCCTCTCCTGCACTAAGCTCCGTGAGCAAAGCCCCCATCATCGCCCGGCTTCACTAGTTCTCCAGGAGGTACCGAGTTTAAGATCCTTGTGCTCACTTTTAAAGCCCTCCACGGTCTGGCTCTATCTGCTCCCTCCGCTCGGCAAGTATTGGCCTGCTCCATGTTCCCCACCCTGCCTGCTCACACCAGTCGTGCCTTCACCCTTACTGCCCCATTCTCTGGAACTCCATCCCTCCGCCTTACCTCCCCTCCCTTGCCTCCTTCAATGCCTTCCTCTTCAAAAGTGTCTTCGGTCATCTTCCCATCCCCACCACTCTTGTCCTCTTCCCTCTTGACTCGGGTAGAAACCCTTCACTATCCAGCACATTGGGATGCCTTTCCAACGTGAAAGGTGCTATATAAATTATTATTATGATAAAAAAAATTGTTCACTCAATCCACGACTGTTTGTGGGACAATGTGTGCGCAATTGGCTGCCGTGTTTCAGCCCACAAAATATACAGTCAATTCACTTTACACTATGTTCTTGGAAGCCCTTTTGAGACATCTAAAAGATGTGATAAGGCGTTGTATCAAATGCAAGGATCATTGTATTTATTATTATATATAAATTATATATAAATTTATTGTTGTTTGGCAAAAGTTCCGATGGATTTCAATTACTGACTTATGCACCAATTCCCCAAAATGAGCCTTTAATATTCCCTGCTCAAAGCACATTTGAGATCAGGAACAGTACTAAGAATTATACAAACCTAGATCTAATCATCCACAGCACACATGCACTCTAACATGAATGTTGTTCAAGATGCTCCCAGTGTGAAAAGGAGCTACATAAATGGAAGTTGTTGTTATAAATATATGCATATCATAAACTCATAAGTGCCCTCTCTTGTATATATTCACATGGAGTCCTGTAGCTCAGTGGTTAGAGCACTCGCTTTGCAAGTGAGAGATCTGAGTTCAATTCCAGGCAGAGGGCCAAACCTTGGGCAAGTTTCCTTACTCCAACAGAGCCTAATAATAATCCCTCCAAAACCAAAACCAATAATAAATTGGTCATTTTCAATCTACGACTGTTTGTGGGACATTGCTGTGCGCGATTGGCTGCCGCGTTCGCCCACAAACATACAGTCAATTCACTTTACAGTGTATTCTGTGAAGCGCTTTGGGACGTCCTCCCGACGTGAAAAGCGCTATATCAAATTCAAGGATTATTATTATTATTATTATATAGACACCCAAATGTGCACAGAGAGGATCAACAACAATCTGTAATTATATTGTGTACTTCATGTGGGGTAGCGTCTTAGGACACACACACTCACAGCACGCACGGAAGCAAAATCTTTCTGATTTTGCCACAGTTGGAAAAACAGCCTGAATTCAAAGACGTAAAATGCTTGTCAAATGGCAGTTACAAATAAAACAGTAATAGAAAAGAATAATTACTCAAATTTCAAAGAGTCCTTACTAGACTCAACTAGCCCAATTGATCCACTGCCAGAAAATACACATTCAGGCACCTGAATGCATTAGCTGCAGGCATGGCTGCTGCATCAACACAAATCTGTCGGAACCAGAGTTCTGTAACATTTTGTTTCTTTAGATCAGTAGTTATCAGGTCTCTCAGATGAACTTTAGTCAATGTCCTACTTGCCTGTTCTGGTGGACACTATAAGAAACCTAGAGTTGATCTCTTTTATTAAAAAAAGTGATAATTTAATAATAATCCTTATACTTGATGTGTCGCCTTATCACATGATCGAAACTCCTCAATGTGCTTCACAGGATATACTGTAGAGTGACTGTGTGTATTTTGTGATTACAAAAACACAGCAGTCAATTTGCTCATAGCAATGTCACCCACACCCCTCTGTTTACCTAGCAGTAAGTAGGAACCCGCTTGCTAGTCAATTGGCAGATCGCTTTTCTTGATTCCTTCAAAAAATAATTTGGTCACTCAAATCACGACTGTTTGTGGGACACTATGGTGCACCACGTTTTGCCCCCAAATTATTACAGTCAATTCATTTTACAGAATATTCTGTGAAGCACTTTGCGATGTCTCGAAGACGTGATTAGGTGCTATATCCTTGCAAAAGCAAGGATTATTATTGTTTTCTTCAATCATTAACTGAGGTTTCGCAAATTTATTTTTAAGTTAGAAAGTGGTGTTTTTAGGAAACACTAACCAGTGCTCAGTATAATCCGTCAAGATCTTTACAAGATTGGTTTGGATGAAGAAGGCCCTCTGGTCCATCTAATCTCATCCTTCCAGAATACCCACCCTACCATCCTTCTTTTCACCTGCACCACATCCCTCGTCTCTGATACTATCCCATCCTAAAAGCTGTTGTAACCCTCATTCACATCTGTGACACCTCCCACCTTGATTTCTCAAACGCACTCCTCGATGGTCTCCCTAGTTCAACTCATACATAACTGGGCCATCACATCCTCACCTGTACCAAACTGTGCTTCCCCACTCACTCCAATCCTTGTCAGGCTCATACCCACCTCCACTGCTCACCCCATTTCCTCAGCGGGCACAGATACTCATCCCCTGATCACTCCACACTACTATCAGTGGCTGTGCCGTCAGTCATGCCCTAACTTCTGGGACTCCCTCTCACCTCCTCTAGCTGTAAGTCTCTCCATAAGACTTGCCTCTTCAACTGCTTCTAAGGTTATCTCTCCTTCCTCCCCCTCCCGCTGTCCAACCCTGCCTTAGTGTAGTGCTCCGAGAAACTACCCTGCATGAAGGCCACTATATAAATACAAGCTGTAATTGTGATCCATCGCACTATCAAGCTGCTTTATAAAACAAGTCCAGTGGCTTGACCTCAATCACCCTTTCCAACAACCTGTTCCAGCCAGAAGTGAGAGTGCTACCAACTGACCAGACTGTCACCTGTGATAAGGTGCTAAAGGCAAACAAAAACGGTTTATGTGAAAAAATCTAATTGGTATAAGCAAAAAAAATTAAAAACATCCACTTAATTCAAACTCTGCTCCAATCGAAGTAAAATAAATACCGGCTGAATTAAAGCTCATCTGATATTGAAAAGACCCACATTTGAAAAAATGACACAAGACTATTTCTTCACAACAACAACTTGCATTTATATAGCGCCCTTTCTTTACAGAAAAATTACTGTGGGAGGAGGAGAATGGAGGACTGTTGAGGTGAGAGAAAGGGTCACAGAGCTGAGAAAGATAAAGTAGAATTAGCACAACAAAAATCTTGTGAATAGGACTTAATTTGAACAGGGCTTAACCTTTGGTTTTCAACTAAAAGCAATATTTGTGCTGGAGAGTAATGACCTGTGAGCTACAGTGCAATAGTTTCCCTTATTTATTTGTTGTTACTTTACCACAGCCAGACTGGGTTGGGGGTAGGGAAGAACTGCAGTATTAGTATACTGATCCCTACAACTGGATGACAGATAGTAGTTTGCTATAATCTACCTCATGTGCCTTGTGCGGAATAATTGGCTGCAGGAACTCGGGCCCCCAACTCCATTACACATGTAACAGCTGCATCTCCGGATGCTGTGGAAACCGGCTGGGTCGGTGTTGGGGGAGGTGTGGTGTGGCTCCAGCAGTGCTGGATATGCAGTTAAGCAGTAATTATGAAGTGTTTAAGCAATGTTTACTGCTACCTTCTTTGAAATGTCTGGGTAGGCCAGCAAGAGCAAAATCACTTTATAGTTGTTTATCAGGCATGGCCCTACACCATTTATTTAGATATCAGCCTGGCTCAGTTGGTAGCAATCTCACATAGGGTCAGAAGGCTGGGAGTTCAAAACTCACATAGGACTTGAACTCTCAATCTAACCTTACAATTGGATGGATTGTTCCCACTCATTTTCTGGTAAGTCTGCAAACCAAAGCCCAAAGTTCCCAGTTGGAGACGCAGCTGGAAAGCTTGCCAGGCAGTGATATTATCAACAAGATTACATTTGTATAGCGCCTTTCACCTCGGGGGGGATGTCCCAAGCTGCTGGACAGTGTATAGCATTTCAGACCCGAGCAGGTGTCAGGGGGCGAGAAGGGAGGGGAGGGGAAGGGGGGTGGCTGATGGCATGGTCGAAGAGGAGGGTCTTGAGGCGGGACTTGAAGGAGGTTAAGGGCGAGGCGGAGTGTTTGGGGGATGGAATTCCAGAGGTTGAGGGCAGAATGCTCTCCCGCCAATAGTGGGTCGGGTGGATCGGGGGACGTGAAGCAGGTCGGAGCTGGCTGAGAGGAGGGAGCGGGCGGGTTGGTAGGGGGGTAGGGGGTCACAGAGGTACATATCAATGGCAAACTGCAGTTTTAACTGGTTAAACTCCAGTAGCTCACTAAGACATTCTCTGGGTTCCTTAAGCCTTGGTTTTTTCTAATCTACCCCTGATATGATTAGCAATTAGGTTAACATGATGCATCCCTCTGAGAGTGCAGTGTGCATGCTATTATAATGTCTCAAAGCGTTTCACAGAATATACTGTAAAATGAATCGACTGCGCATTTTGTGGGCGAAACAGCAGCCAATTGTACACAGCAGTTTTCCACAAAGAATCGTGGATTGAGTTAAATCATTATTTAAAAACATTTTTTTTGAAGGTATTATTACCCATGGAAAAGCGATCCGCCGAATGACTAACAACTAGATTCCTATTTACTGCTAGGTAAACAGAGGTGTTTGTAAAGAACATAAAATAGGAGCAGGAGTAGGCCATTCGTGGCTGAAGGTTTTGCCCTGCATAGGAATCTAATCCCGTTCCAGGCAGAGGAAAAATTCCATGTATAGGTAGCATACGTATGTTGAACTCTTAGTCTGATATAATAAATAATAATCCTTGAATTTGATATAGTGCTTTTAATAACAATAATCCTTGCATTTGATATAACGCCTTTCACATCTTCTAGATGTCTCAAAGTGCTTCACAGAATATACTGTAAAGTGAATGGACTATATTTGTGGGTGAAATGTGGCAGCCAATTGCGCACAGCAGTGACACACAAACAAATGAAGTGACCAATTTTTTTTTGAGGGATTATTATCAGGAGTGTGGAGTAAGGAAACTAGCCCAAGATTTCACCCTACCAGGAATCTCGCTTCCAAGGCAAGTACTCTAACCACTGAGCTACAGGACCACTGAGCTACATGTCTGAAGCTTTTAAGCATTGTGATGGGTATCTGCACGTGTCAGACATTTGGCTGACCATGAAAAAAAGAGAAGGGAGTTTCTCAGTGTCCTGTCTAACAAACCTGCACATAAAATTGGTTATTCATGCCTTGTCTGGAACCTTGCTGTGAGCTAAACATGGGTAGCCTTAAAAAAAATTCACTACAACTAATAATGACTCTGAACTTTGAAGACGTCTATCAATAACAACAAATTGCATTTGTATAGTTAAGTGCCTTGCATGGGAGAACATCAAGAGTGTACTACTCTGTGCAAAAACCTGGTAAAATGTTTTGCACAACACAAACCCGTTGAAGGAATTCAGTGTGGGTCAGCTGTGAGTTTGCAGCTGTAGTGTCTGACAGCCAGGCCAATGTTTCCCTTGAGGAACCTTTTGACACTATCCTAGTACTTTCCCTGTAATAATAATCCTTGTATTTGATATAGCGTCTTATCACATCTTCAAAGTGCCTTGAGAATGAGTATAATTTGCTGTTTACAATGAATCAGAGTTTATCTTCTGCAAAGTATATGAAGCAGTTTTACAGATTGTTCCAAGGCAAATTATGTAAAGAAATGTAATTCCAATGTGCTGTGTGTTTGCCCTCCAATGTGGAGGTTTGTCCCACAAAATACAGTCAATTCACTTTACTGTACATTCTGTGAAGTGCTTTTAGACATTGCAAAGATGTGATAAGGCACTAATTCAAATGCAAGCATTATTATTGTACTGAAAAATCAAAGCTTGCTCCAGTGTTAATGATTGACAATTCGATGACTGTGTTCATCCTGGTTAGTAATATTTCTAGAACTAATAAGTTGCAGCACCATAGTAATGAGAGAGAACTCAGACTTGTGTCTGATAATAACTGGGATCACAGAACCCTATGGGAAGTTGTACTGGTTCAGTTGCTTTCTCATCATTTGATAATTTTGTAAGCAGCCGCGGCGGCTGTTGTCGTTGTTTGTAAGCTCCAGTGGCTCCTTATCACCCAACAGATCGGTTTCAAGATCCTCTCTCGCTCGTCTTCGAATCCCTTCGCACCCTGGCACCTCTCTCTGACCCTGCTTATACCCCACCCACCCGCTACCCTCTGCCTCTGCTCAACCCGCCCTGGCCTCCTGTTCGACTCTTGTGCCCTCTGGTCCACACTCGGTGGACATGCTTTCAGCTCCTGTGCCCCGAGACTCTGGAAACAATCTTCCTCTATTATCCCTCCAGCCTTGCCCCTTCCTTCCTTATCTTCAGGTCGTTACATCTGAAGATCCTCCTCTTTGACCATGCCTACAGACATCTTCCCCCCACCCCCCCCAATCCCGGCTCATTGTCAGGCTTCGCCACTGTCGAGCGCTCTGGGATGCTGCCCTGTGTGAGGGTTGCTATATAAAAAGCTGTTGTACCACACCCAGCGTGAAAAATAATGGCTTTGGTTGGGTACCTAATTTTTGTTATTTAAACCGGCAAAACATTACCCACCCCCATTCCCTATGAAGACCTTTTCTTAGACAGTTTCAAAAAATAGTAATGTAAATAATCCTGGCTATCCCATGAGCAGGCAACGTGTAATGGTTGGTTGATTTGTGCAGCAGTAAACCTAGGTGGATGTTAAAAGATCCCATGGCACTGCTCAGATAGAGAAGGCGGTTTCTCTCTCCTGGTATGCTGGCCGACTCATCCCCCAAATAAAATTGGTCATTCATGGCTGTTTGTTGTACATGGAGTCCTGTAGCTCAGTGGTTAGAGCACTGGCCTTGCAAGCGAAACACCTGGGTTCAATTCCAGGCAGAGGGCGAAACCTTGGGTCTTACTCCACACGCCTAATAATAATCCCTCCAAAACAAACAATAATAGATTGGTCATTTTCAATCCACGACTGTTTGTGGGACGCTGCTGTGCGCAATTGGCTGCCACGTTTTTCCCACAAATATACAGTCAATTCACTTTACAGCATTTTCTGTGAAATGCTTTGAGATGTCTAAAAGACATGAAAAGCGCCATATCAAATGCAAGGATTATTATTATTATTTGGCCTTGGAGAGGTTTTAATGCTCAAATTAGCTGCCTGGCTTGCCTACAAAATAAAGTCACTACACTTTACAATAAATCCTGTGGAGAACTTTGAAATGCTTCAACAACAGCGAGAGATCTGGGTTTGATTCCCGGCAGGTCAGGGTGAAACCTTGGGCAAGTTTCCTTACTCCACACACCTGATAATAATCCCTCAAAAACAAATAATAAATTGATCATTTCAATCCATGACTGTTTGTGGGACACTGCTGTGCGCAATTGGCTGCCGCATTTTCACCCACAAATATACAGTCGATTTACTTTACAGTATTCTGTGAAGAGTTTGGAGATGTCGAGAAGACATGAAAAGCGCTATATTAAATGCAAGGATTATTATTATTAACATGCTAAAGTGCTGTATCAAATGCAAGGATTATTATAATTTATAGACTGCGAGCAAGTGAAAACCTGCCTCTTCAACCGTGCCTATGTGCCCAGCACAGAATCTGTGAAATGCTTTCAGATGTCAATCTATGTGAAGGGCGTTATTAAAAATGCTAGAGTTGATGCTGAGTAGGCAACGCTTTGCAGCCTTGGGGCAGCTACAAACAAGTGGATGAGTTTGTAGACTCATTAAATTGATGCAGAAATGGGAAAACCAGTGGGTTGGAAAGATGAAATCAAATGAAATCTTGTGATCAGGCTTAAATAAATAAGCAGTCAGGCAGACAGTTAATAACTTTAGGGCTGAACAACCTACAAAGTACAAATAGGTATGTATTATAAAAAGGTAGGGAAATGGTGGTTATGAAAAAACTTACCAATTGATGGGATTCCACCATACTGGAAGCAGAAAACTATAGTAAACGTACTCAACAAATTGATTTATATAGTGCCCCTCTTGTGGAGTAGCGTCTTGGAGAGCTTAACAATAGTGGAGATTGATGCCAGAGAAGGGAAAAGGGAGGTGTCTATAGGCACAGTGAGGAGGGAAGTCTTCAGGTGCAATTTGGAGCTTTTATGCCAACATCAATAACATGTAAAATAATTGAATATATTGTAAGAGACAGCTAGAGGAGCAGCAGCAATAATAACTTAATAAAAAGGGGGAGATCATCCTTGACAAATCTCTGGCTCCTTTGATGTTACAGATAAAGGCATCCCTACAATAATTTACTTAGACTTCAGAAAGGAGGGTTTGACAAGTTCCAAATGAAAGACTTCTAATTAAATTAAAAGACACAAGAACTACGGTTGAACATGGGCGGGATAAAATTGAATAGAAACTAGGAAACAGATTGTTCATTTACATTGCTGAAATGCTGAGGGGTAACCTGATGAAGGTCTTTAAAATGATGAGGGTTTTGGTACACTGAATAGGGAGAAATTATTTCCACTGGTTGATGAGTCAGTGACTAGAGGACATCAATTTAAGCCTGTGAGGAGATTAGAATTTTTTTCGCACATAAGAGCTGTTAGGATATGTAATGCATAATCAACATTAGCGTTCGAAAGGGGAATGAGAATATAAGGGCAAAATAGCAAGGAACATAAAGACAGACTACAAGAGTTTTTAATAAATATATAAAGAGGAAGAGGCTGTCAAGGGTAAATGTGGGTCCGCTACAGGTAGAGACGGGGGCAATATAGTAGGGGACAAAGGCATGGCAGAGTCATTAAACAAGTACTTTGATACTGTCTTCACCTTAGAAGACACTGAAAACCTACCAAGAATAGAGGGGAACCAAGAAAATAATGTTAGCGAGCAACTTGGGGGAATTAATATTAGTAAAGAAATGGTTTTAGGTAATTATCAGGTCTTAAAACTGATAAATCTCCTGGACCTGATGGCCTACATCCTAGGGTTTTAAAAGAGGTGACTGCTGAGTTAGTGGATGGCTTGACTTTGATCTTCCAAAATTCTCTGGATTCTGGAACGGTTCCCATTGATTGGAAGATTGCAAACGTGACACCACTATTTAAGAGGGTGGGAGAGAAAAGATGGGGAACTATAGACCAGTTAGTCTGACTTCAGTGGTAGGGAAAATTCTTGAGTCCTTAATTAAGGATGTTGTTATGGGATTCCTGGAAGACCATAACAAGTTCAATTCCAGGCAGGTCAGGGCGAAACCTTGGGCAAGTTTCCTTACTCCACACACCTAATAATAATCCCTCCAAAAACAAAAAACAATAATAAATTTTCAATCTACTACTGTTTGTGGGACATTCCTGCGCGCAATTGGCTGCCACGTTCGCCCACAAATATACAGTCCATTCACTTTACAGTGTGTTCTGTGAAGCGCTTTGGGATGTCCTCCCGATGTGAAAAGCGCTATATCAAATGCAAGGATTAAAAATCAGGCAGAGTCAACATGGCTTTACAAAAGGGAAGTCATGCTTAACTAATCTTTTAGAGTTTTTTTGAAGATGTATCTGCAGGTTAGATAGGGGGGAACCAGTAGATTTGTATATTTAGATTTTAAAAAGGCATTTAACAAAGTGCCACACAAAAGGCTATTGCACAAGGTTAAGATCCACAGGATTAATGGGAACATATTAGCATGGATTGAAGAGTGGCCAACGGGTAGAAAACAGAGAGTAGGGATAAACGGGTCATTCTCGAATTGGCAGGAGGTGACTTGGGGAGCGCCACAAGGATCAGTGTTTGGGCCTCAGCCATTTACAATTTACATCAATGATCCAGACGAGGACATAGAATGTAACTTATCTAAATTTATGGATGACACTAAACTCGGTGGGAGAGTGAGCTCTGAGGATGATGCAAAAAGATTGCAACGGGATATAGATAGGCGAGGGGAGTGGGCAGATGGAATTTAATGTGGGGAAGTGTGAAGTTATTCACCTCGGCAGCAAAAATAGAACAACAGATTATTTTCTAGAAGGAGAGAGATTAGATAGTGTTAGTGTTCAGAGGGATTTGGGTGTCCTTGTGCACCAGTCTCAAAAAGTTAGTTTGCAGGTACAGCAGCAACTGAGAAGGCGAACGGCAGTTAGCGTTCATTGCAAAAGGTTTATAATATAAGAGTAGGGAAGTCTTGCTGCAACTGTATAGGGCTTTGGTGAGACCGCACCGAGAGTATTGTGTGCAGTAGTGGTCCTTATTTAAAAAAGGACATACTTGCCCTCGAGGGGGTGCAGCGTAGATTCACTCGGTTAGTGCCTGGGATGAGGGGACTGACCTATGAGGAGAGGCTGAATAAACTCGGGCTGTATTCTCTATAGAGTACAGAAGAATTAGGGGAGATCTTATTGAAACATATAAGATTCTTAAAGGGCGGATAAAGTAGACACTGAGAGACTGTTTCCCCGGTGGGAGAATCTATAACCAGGGGTCACAGTCTGAAATTTAAGGGTCACCCTTTTAAAACATAGTTGAGGAAACATTTCTTCACTTAGAGGGTAATGAATTTATGGAATTCACTCCCCCAGAAGGCTGTAGATGTCAGTCCTTAAACATCTTCAAGGCTGAGACTGATAGATTTTTAAAAAACAGAGAGATTAGGGGATATGGGGAGAGGGCGGGTAATTAGAGTTAGGTGAGAAGATCAGCCGTGATCTTATCAAATGGTGGGGCACAGGCTCGAGGGGCCGAATGGCCTACTCCTGTTCCTAATTCTTATGTTCTTATGAGATAAATATACAAAAAGCAGTAAGTTACAGGGAAATGGGAGCAAAATCGCCGATAAATGGGACTTCAAGGATTGCCTTTGATTTCTGATTGAATGCCTAAGACATGAGATAAGGTGACCAAAACATACCCGATTCATAGAAATCTCAAAATGGTTTTCATTACAATTAAACCTTTTTTTTAAAAAATGAAACAGTGAATTTGAATGGCTTGTTTTGAGGTCTGAGCAGTTGTTCACACTATAATAGATCTGTACTAACATGTAAGGTCCTACAATAATACATTACTACTAATATTTCCTTCAGCAAGCAAGCAAAAAGAAAATGCTGCTGGAAAGGGTTCAGTCACCGAGAAAGATTTTGATGTTTGGCTCTTCCCCACAAGTCAGTGTAACATGTTAAATAATTCAAAACGCTTTGATCTATCTGCCAAATTGAAATATGGGGGAGGGGAAGTTGTCATGGTGTTTAACAAGAGCAAACACAATCATTTCTTTACAAAAGAGTTGTGCGTCAGTCTGGTTTGGTTGGTAGCACTCTTGCCACTGATACAATTACACCATTTTGTATCCTGTGAAGCACTTGGAGATGCAAAAATAATGTGACAACGATTATTGTAAATTGTATTTCTATAGTGCCTTAAGTCAAACAAAAAAGGAGCTGTTACTCTGGTAGGGGTATACTATAGACCACTAAATAGTGGGAAGGAAATAATGAGCAGATCTGCAAGCAGATCTCAGACAGATGCAAGGCCAATAGAGTCGTGATAATGGGGGACTTTAATTATCCCAACATAGACTGGCAAAACAACAGCGCAAAGGGCAAGGAGGGAGAAAAATTCCTAAAATGCATACAGGGCAACTTTCTTGATCAGTACGTTTCCAGCCCAATGAGGAAGGAAGCAGTGCTGGATCTAGTTCTGGGGAATGAAGTAGGGCAAGTGGAGCAGGTTTCAGTGGGAGAGCATCTGGGCAATAGTGATCACAACATCATTAGATTCAGAGTGCATATGGAAACAGACGAGGAACCATCTAAGGGGAAGATGTTCAACTGGAAGAGGGCAAATTTCAGTGAGTTAAAAAGGGACCGAGCCAAGGTGGACTGGAAAGAAAGATTGGCAGGTAAAACAACTAAAGAGCAGTGGGAAGTCTTCAAGGATGAGATAGGTCGGGGACAGAACAAATACATTCTGACAAAAGGGAAAAGTAGAGAATCCAAACCTTCCTGAATAACGAAGGTAATTGTATCTGGAATGAAGCAGAAAAAGGAGGTGTATTGACAAATGTCAAACCCAAGATACAGAAGACAACCAAATAGAATATAGGAAGTACAGAGGAGAACTGAAAAAGGAAATAAGAGGCGCAAAAAGATTATACAAAAAAAGTTAGCAGGTAACATTAAAGGGAATCCTAAAGTATTTTACAAACATATCAAGAAAAAAAGGTTAGTCAAAGGTTGGGTTGGGCCAATTAAGGACCAAGGGGGAAATCTTATTGTGGAGGCACCAAATGCCGCAGTATTGGAGGAGAAGACAGAGGAAATGGACAGGATAAGTATAAACAGAGAGGAAGTACTGACAAGGTTGACTGGGCTGAAGGTGATAAGTGGGCCGGTCCGGAGGGGATGCAGCCGAGGTTCCTATGGGAGGCACAGGTACAAATAGCGGAGGCTTTGGTTACAATTTTTCAATCTTCGTTGGACACAGGAGTGGTGCCCGAGGACTGGAGAGTGGCCAATGTGACTCCTCTGTACAAAAGGGGACAGAAGGACAAACCTGGGAACTCCAGACCAGTACAGCCTAACATCAGTAGTGGGGAAACTCCTGGAGACTATAATCCGGAACAGAATACATCTTCACTTAGAAGAATATGGGTTAATTAGGGACAGGCAGCACGGATTAGTTAAAGGCAAATCCAATAGAATTTTTCTATGAGGTAACGGAGAGGGTGGATGAAGGTAGTGTAGTGCAGTTGATGTAGTTTATATGGACTTTCAAAACTACATCAACTGCACTAAGAGCAGTGGTGTCTCCCAGGGATCGGTATTGGGACCACTGCTCTTCTTTATATATACACACACACACATATATATATATAAATAAATGATCTGGACTTGGGTATAGCAAGTCCCATTTCCAAGTTTGCGGATGACACAAAGTTAGGTAGGGTAGTAAACAGTGAGAAGGATAGGAGCCAACTGCAGGAAGACATAGACAGAATGGTAAGATGGACGACACATGGCAGATGAGTTTCATTGTGGAGAAAAACAAGATAATGCATTTTGGAAAAAAGAAGGAGGGGCGGCAATATAGGCTGGAAATACAATCTTAAGGGGGGTAAAAGAACAGAGAGACCTGGGGGTGCAGGTAAATGAATCCATGAAGGTGGCAGGACAGGGAGATAAAGCTGTAAAAAGGGCATATGAGATACGAGGCTTTATAAATAGGGGCACAGAGTACAAGAGTCAGGACGTTATGATTAACCGATATAAACACTGGTTAGGCCTCAGTTAGAATACTGCGCCCAGTTCTGGGCACCGCACTATAGGAAGGATGTTAAGGCATTGGAAAGGGTACAGAGGGGATTTACGAGGATGGTACCAGGAATGAGGGGCCGTGATGATGAGGAAAGGCTGGAGAGGTGAGGATTATTCTCATTGGAGCAGAGAAGGTTACGAGGACCTAATAGAGGTCTTCAAAATCATGAGGGGATTTGATAGGTTAGAAAGGGAAAAAACCTAGGTTACCCACTGGTGGGTGTGTCGGTGACTCGAGGTCACAGATTCAAAATAGTCTCTAAAAGAAGCCGAGGGGGGAGAAGAATTTTTTCTACGCAGTGAGTTGTTTGAATCTGGAACCCATTGCCTGAAAGGGCGGTGGAGGCCGATTCAATAACTACTTTTAAAAACGCGGTGGATGAGTATTTGAGGTGGACGGGTTTGCGGGATATGGGGAAAGGGCCGGGAGTGGGATTGACATTACATGACTCTTTTCAAAGAGCCGCACATACTCGATGGCCTGAATGACCTCTTTTTGTGCTGTACGATTCTATGAAGTCAGGTAAAGTGCTATGACTTTTTGTAGGCAACCACAGCAGACATTTTGTACCAGCACAATCTCACAAAAATCTATGAGGTGAATGCCCAATTCATTTGGAGGATTATTGGGTCAGGATTACTGCGAGAAACTCCTGTTTTTTAATAGTGTTAGAAGATTTAAGCGCTCAGAGACGCCATCCAGCGTGGAGGGTGCTATATAAATTCAAGTTGTTATTGTTGTCATTGTTGTAGTAATATTGTGAGGATTTGACTGACAGCTAGCAACTACTGAAACTTTGCAAAAACTTTCTGGAGATGAAAGTTGAATTCAACTTAGGATCCATATTATGGAACTAACAGATTTTGTTAGCCTGTTCTCATTCAATGTTTTTTAAAGGAGACTCAATTATGAATAAATTGGATCTGGTTCAATATTGTATTTAGAAATTCAACAACAAAATTACATTTATAGAGCGCCGTTCAGGGCTTTTTCCTGCCTTTTTCCAGCCCTGAACAGCGCTCTATAAATGTAATTTTAATTTAATTTTTTTGAAAAATAGCTTTGAAACCCAACCCAATTTTTTTTCAATCAAACTTTTAAAAAAACAAAACAAATGACATTTATACAGCACCAGGAGGACATCCTAAGAGTTGGACAGTCAAGGGTTTGCTCTTGAGCTGGGGGTTGGAATCAAGAGGGGTGGAGAGCAAGGGGTGGGGGGGGTGGGGGCTGGGGTGGTGGGAGGATAACCAGTGAGGCATTGTCAAAGAGGAAGATCTTGAAACGGGCCTTGAAGGAGGCAAAGGAGGAGCCAGCAAACAATTCTGGGATGGAGAGTGGAGGCAGACAGCCTGAAGGCCCAACTACTGGTGGTGGAGCGGGGGACACTGTTTGCACAAATTGCATTTACGTATGTCACTCTTGAGTTTTTCCCATTCCATGGAATTCCAGAGAGTGTGAGAAAGAAAGAGTTGAGAAAAAGTCAAAGAGAAATGAGAAGGATGAGAATGATGAAAAAAAGAGAGCAAATGAGTGTTGTTTCTCCATTAGAAATCTGTAGTTGGGGAGGGTTCGTTCCAGTAAAAGACAGCAGAGGGGAGGGAAATAAAAGTTCAGAGACCAATGCAACCCAGACAACTCTCAAAATGTCTTGAAGCAACAAACTTACAGTGCAGCAGGTTCAAAAGAGAATAACCGTGAGGGTCATGATGTTGAGGGTAAAAAATCAAAGAGCTCCTGGCCTCATCACGCGTAAAATTAGGAGCACAAATCCATGGCCTAACCTCCTGGTGCAGCCCCACCAGAACTTCACATCCATTAATAATTAAATTTTTAAGTTTTGTGAATCGGGCAGTCAAACCATAGTTACACTAAAATGAAAACAGAAGATACAAAAACAATCGTAGCATTTTACAGTGCCTTCCAAATCAGGAGAACATTTCAAATAGCTTTCACACAACTTTACTGTAAACTGTAGTGACTGCTTTGTAGGCGTGCACAACAAAGATACAAACAGCTGTGAAGTGAATGACCATTTTCACGTGAGGGATTGCTGGCCAGAACACTAAGAGAAAGGAGAAACTCCCTTTTCTTTTCAAATTGTGCCATGGGATCTTTAATCCACCTGAACAGGCAGGCAGGATCAGTTTAATATCTCAGCCAAAGGACAGCACCCTCAGCACTTCACAGCAGAGTCCAAAGTCTCGACTTGGAGCTTCAATTCCCAACCTTCTCACTCAAAGGTGTAAGGAAACTTTGTATTTAAAAAAAAATGAATGATTAAATAACGCATTCGATTTGGATATTAAATTATTGTTTCCTTTATTGCAGTTCAACAATCGATTGTTATACAGAGAGCAATGAACCACTATCACTAGACGCAATAATGAAAGTAACCAGTTTTCAGAGAATTAAGTATTGATCAGTTACCTATCCCTGGGAGAGTAGCAGGCAGCCGTTCAGATCTGCATCTCATTGTTTCTACCTGAACTATCTATTTTTATACCTGATTGATTGGTCTGTGCACCACACAGTACCCAAATAGTGCACACACACTTTGTATTTAAAGCTCATTGGCCCAATACTGTAGGGCTGGTTAATTAGCAGTGTTCAAATGGACAGGTGACTGTGATGGATGCCAACTAAAATATTCAATTTTTTCACATTGAGAGGATATTTCAGTGTTTTTTCCAATTCTCCATATCAGAAAGTACATTCCTGACAAACAAAGTCAAAGGCCACAATGTTTTTTCAGTTATTTTATCTCTTTCCTTGCAAAAGTGAGAGAGCCACCCAATGAGCCAGGCTGATACAACACATAGGAACATACAGTATCAAAACGGCACCTGAGGTACAATTGATTCCCCAAATAATAGTTAAAAACATTTATCTTTCACACTGATTTCTTCACAAAATAATCACCCAACACCCTCCTGAAACACATTCAATCACTGAGTGGTCCGTTCCCCAGTTTCTCCACTCTTTGTTCATTTTTCCTCTTCTGACCTCAAGAGTCTGTGTCCTCTCGTTATATTTGAAACATGTTAAATGTTTTAATCTATCCTTCAATTTGTTTGCCATTTGCCAAATAATATAATAATCCTTGTATTTAATATAGCACCTTATCACGTCGTTGAGATGTCTCAAAACACTTCATGGTATATACTGTAAAGTGAATGGATCGTATATTTTGTGGCTGAAATGGATCCTTTCAATTGCCAAATATCTGTATTGAATACAATTTCCATTTCCACAGCAAGGGGATATTTCAAAGTGCTTTAGCCGAAGCTAAAGGGGGTGAGGAAAGATAGCCAAAAGCACTGTAAAAGAGGTACATTGAGGGATGACTGAATGATAAGGGGGTTAATGAGTCAGAGATTGTTGGAGTTTCAGAGAGTCTGGGCAGAATGATGGTGGAGTGGATAGAAGAAGATGGAACTACACTAGTGCTCTGTATGTTCAGTAACTTACATTCCCTCCTTTTTAACTAAGTATTCTAAGATCTACTTAGCTTATGTCCAACATTTATACAGTTTAATCAGTAATTTAACTACATTAAATGACATTTTGCAGTAGTGTGCTTTCTCCCTGATCTATCCAGATCTGCTTGTATTTGGTCAGCCTAGTACTAGTTATTTGCTGCTGCCCTCAGTTTGATAGCAGCAGAAGACTTAAAATAGCTTGACTTCTTTGTCTACTTCCAACCCATTTATAATTGTGTTAATAGTAATAGCCCTACTGGTGTCACAATGCTGCTTGTAGATAAATCTCCAACCTGCTTACACCCCACTTTCGTACACAGCCCTGTTGTAATATGTTTAAGGTTTGCTAATATCTACTTTTGAAACATTTTTCTCATTCACAGGCTCGATTATCTCTCCAATAGATCTGTCGTTCACAATCTTCCTGACATAGTTGCACTGAATCTCCCTAATCTAGTTCTAGGCTTTACCAGATGCTTCATTACTTTCTCCTATAGGTTCCAAGCTCCAGTCTTTGCCATATAGCAGATGTCAGACACACTAACAGAACCATTATTGATAAACTATATGAAGAGGTGTCTGGACAGCAGCTGTTTCATCTTCAACCCGTTTGCTACAGTGACCTCCTTCAGTTCCCCTGGGCAGACATACAAGTGAGAATCGCATCACTCTCCCCTCCTCTCCCACACCCATTCCAGTAAAATTGTAATAATACTTGTGTTTGATGTAGTGCCTTATCTACGACCTTTAAGCATCTCAAAACGTTTCACAGAATATATTGTAAAGTGGATGGATGTATTTTGTGGTTGAAACAAATAAGACAGATTTGTGCCCCCTCCCTCGTAAAGCACCATTCAGATAACATTCAGATGCTAACATCAACTGTGCCATTGAACACAGATTAAACGTAAAAACAGAATAAATTTACACAGAATAACAACAAAATTGCATTTGTATAGCGCCTTTCACGTCGGGAGGACGTTCCAAGGTGCTGATAATATGTCACTGCAGACATTTCACCAAGTCCTGTAGTGGGTTTAATTCCTGTTGCCGGTGATCGTGCACAGGATCCTACATCGTCCCAGCAGAACGAGGTAGTAAACCAGGAAGCAACAGGGACAACGGGAAGCTTCACTACTAGTATCTAATGGTGCATGTAGCTATCGCAACATCAGGTACATTGTACCATTGGATGTACTGTTCAAAACTATGATGCGTCAGCCTGACTCAGTTGGTAGCCTTTGAGTCAGAAGGTTGTGTCAATCTCGGCTGACAATGCAATGCTGGGGGATTGTTTCAGACATTATTAATTTGCTTGGATAAGACATTAAACAGAGATCCTGTCTTCTGGTTCAGGTGGATGTTGGCGATCATACAGCACCACACATATTTGAAAAGAAATGAGATTCTCACATAGTCCTGACCAACAATTGGCCAAGTAAAATTGCTCGTTCACGCCATGGCTGTTTGTGGGACATTGTCGTGCATAAATTGGCTGCTGACTCCGCTTACAAAATAGTTATTACATTTTACTGTAAAATAATCTGTGGGGTAATAATTGCATTTGATATAGCGCTTTTCACTAGACATCTCAAAGCACTTTACAGAATATACTGTAAAGTGAATTGACCGTATATTTGTGGCGAAACGTGGCAGCCAATTGCGCACAGCAGTGTCCCACAAACAGTCGTGGATTGAAAATGACGAAATTATTATTGTTTTGTTTTGGATGGATTATTATTAGGCGTGTGGAGTAAGGAAACTTGCCCAAGCTATTGCCCTGGAATTGAACCCAGGGTAATAATCCCTTCAAAAAATAAATAATTGCTGTGTGCAATTAGCTGCCGCGTTCGCCCACAATAGAATCAATTCACTTTGCAGTATATGCTGTGAAGTGCTTTGAGACGTCTTGAAGACGTGATAAGTCGTTATATCAAATGCAGGGATTATTATTATAAGGGAAAAAACACTGCAGTTTTTTGATAGAATAATAAGCAATAAAATAATAATAATAGCAAGCATGTTTGCAGTGAAGACAGTGGCTTTACTTTACTTCTAATCTCAACCATACCTCTCCTGGAAGTGCTCTTTATCTGCTAACAGTCAGCTCTGCTCACTTGGTACCATTTTAGTCTCTGAACGAAAAGGATTTGGATTAGCCCTACATTTGGACTTGGAAATTTCACCCACAAAATATACAGTTACTCCACTGTACAGTATATACTTTGAAGCGCTTTGAGATGTCTTGAAGACGTGATAAGGCACTATATCAAATGCAAGGGTTATTATTCTTGGAACTCACAGTTCAGGCTGACAGTCCCGTGCCGTGCTGCAGTGGAACACTGCATTTCTGGAAGTGTGGCCCTTCTGATGAAGTTAAACTGAAGCCCTGGATACCTGCCTGTTCAGGTGGAAGTTAAAGATCCTGCGGCACTATTGGCAAAGATGGGAGTTTCTTGTAGTGTTCCCTCACACAATCTTCCAAATTAATTGAAAATTAATTTATGGTTGCTTAGGGAACATAGCTGTGTGCAAATTGTTCACTTTACTCACCTACAAATATAGAATAAACCAAAGCTTATTATTCACCTGATATGATGCTCAACATCACCATGGGTTAACCAGTACCACGCACCTTGGAATCGGCATTGTTAGAGCACTTGGAGCTCAGTCTAGGGTAACACAAGCGTAATATGATCTGACTGGCTGACTTTCTGCAAGCAGGTTTTGGTGATGTCAGTCATGACCAGTGAGCTATAATGGTCATGATACGATTTTATGCTCCACAGTTTCGCTGGACATGTACAACACTCAAAAGCTACAACCTCAGCTCATTAGAAAATGCCATTTGTACACCTATGTAGAATTAATGGGCCGAATGGTCCCCTTCTGTGCTGCAGATTTGCATGATTCTGTACAAAATATCACTGTAATACAAATGAAAGGACTCCTTGTCCCATAACAGCTTTGCTCTACCTTTAAAATGCAAGTACTTCTACGTGATTAATAATCAGCCTCAAGGGACTCTTTCAACAAACTCATCTGATAAACCTACAAATTGAAATGCACTTCAAACTTGATAAAATAGATGCTACCACGGTGCCAGAAAGAATTATCACCCATCATGCAGTATCACTAACATGCTCCAAAAAACACCTGGACAAGTTCTATGCTGTGGAGATGGGAAAGTCTCCCCCAGACAATATATTATTAGCTACAGACGGCGCTGGACAGCTGCTCTGCATGCAGGACACTTTAGCTCACTGAAGCGTTGTCGATCAACATACAGCACATCGTCTCTGCAACTAAGAATGCCATGAAAGTATTTAAGCTAGCTGACAAGGTTATGTGCGCACCTATGTGAGAGGCAGAGTGAGAGACATTAAACTACAAAGCCACACAGTAACATAAGCAATCCAAAAAAGCTACAATCTCAAAGTCAGTGAGGATTATTACCTTCGAAATCAGGAAGATGTCTCAAAATGCTTCACAGGATATAGGGTATGGAGTAAACGTATTTCTAGGTAAATGCGGCAGCCAATCTGTGCACAGCAATGGCCCTCAAATAGCCATGAAGTGAGGCTGTAAACTGTATGAAAAACAATTAACATTTATATAGCACCTCTATATGTGGAATTGTAAGCCAGGGGAGGAGAGGAGAAAGTTGGCTAAAAGCACGGTTGAAAAAAGGTGTCAAGCCAGTTTTGAAGATGGGGAAGGAGTTCACACCACACTTTGCTTGCTTTGCCAAGCACTCATAAAATCACTTCTGGCTTGTATCCTTTAATCTGTCCACTGTTTGATCACAGCAATTTTGTCTCAGTACACATCCAACTAAACTAACAAGAACATATGAACTGCTAGTCGAAAATAAGACCTATCTAAAAAGATCTATCTAGTTTGCGATCCACCTTCCTGGTGGTCACATGCACATGTGTCCTAAACTACCTATAACCCATAATGTTTTTCTTAAAAAACTAACTAATCTGTGTTTGAAAGAAATCAACACTCCCTGCTTCAACCATCTCCCTCGGGAGCCTGTTCACTATTCACTCACTGAAATAGTGTTTGCGTAGATTCGTTCTGAATTCACCCCCTACAATCGCAGGCCGTGTCCTCTGGTTTCACCATTCTGGACAAGCTAGACAGCCTGTCATGGTCTATATTGTTTTGTATCTTTAGAATCTTAAAGGCAGCAATCACGTTGCCTCTCAATCTTCTCTTTTCCAGCGTGAACATGCCCAATTTACTTACTTGTTCCTCATAGTCCAGTCCTTCCATTTCCTCATTCATTTTGGTTGCCCTCCTCTGTATCTTCTTGATTTCTCCAATATCCTTGTTATACAGTAATGACCAGAACTGTACACAGTCTCTTAGTATGGCCTCACCATGATTTATACAGTGGCAGGATTATCCCACTATTTTGGCTGCTATTGATCTTTTGATACATCCCAACATCTGGTTTGCTTTACTCACTGCCACAGAGCATTGTTGGGAGAGCTTCAATTATTGTCAATCAGAACCCTCAGGTCCTTTTCATTTTCCATATGTATTATTTTCCTTCTGTTCAAATAATAGCTCCTTCCAGGATTTTTTCTCCTCATGTGAAGTACTTTACATTTCTCCACATTGAATGTCATCTGCCACGATCTGCCCAATTCCCAAGTATGTTCAAATCCTCCTGTAACCTCTCTTGTTCAGCTTCGCAATCTACCACCTTCATTAGCTTGGTGTCATGTGCAAACTTAGCCACTGTGCTGCCGACTCCTAGTTCCAGATCATTTATAAAAATATTAAACAAAAGAGGTCCCAAAACAGAGCCTTGTGGAACCTCACTGGTAACATTTTCCCAGTCTGATGACATTCCCTGTACCACCACCCTCTGGGTTTTTCTGGTCAACCAGTTGCGTATCCATTGTAACATACCTCCACTGATTTGTGCTTTGTTTACTTTCAGTACCAGCCTCTCAAGTGAAACTGTATCAAAGGCCTTACTGAAATCCAGATATATAACATCCACAGGCTTACCATTATCATAGAATCATAGAATTATACAGCACAGAAGGAGGCCACTCAGCCCATTGTGTCTCGGCCGGCTCTTTAAAAAGAGCTATCAAAATCAATTCCACTCCCCCGCTTTCTCCCCACAGCCCTGCAAACTTGTCCTCCCCAAAATATTTATCTACTTCTGGCTTAAAAGTTGTTATCCAATTGGCTTTCACCATCCTTTCAGACAATGCATTGAGATCCGAATAACTCGCTGTGTGAAAAACTTTCTCCTTATCTTCCCTCAGTTTCTTTTCACTATTTTAAAATTGGTGTCCGCAGGTTACCGATCCACGTGCCAGGGGAAATAGTTTCTCTTGGTTCACCCTATTGAATCCCCTCATGATTTTGAAAACTTCTATTAAGTCTCCTCTTAACTTTCTCTGCTCCAAGGAACATAATCCCATCTTCTCTAGCCTCTCCTAATAACTGAAGTCCTTCATTCCTGGTGCCATCCTGGTAAATCTCCTTTACACCATCTCCAATGCCTTGACATCCTTCCTAAAGTGCGGTGCCCAGAACTCTCTATACTCTAGCTGAGGCCTAACCAGTGTTTTTATAAAGGTTCATTATAACTTCCTGACTTTTGTATTCTATGCTACTATTATCCAGTATCCAGGCCTAGTATCCAGTATCCTTTTTTTTAAAAAAAGAACAGCTTTATCTCCCTGTTCTGCCACCTTCAAAGATTTATTTATATGAACCCCCAGGTCTCTCTGTTCCTCCACCCCTTTTAAGATTCTACCATCTAGCTTATATTCTCTCTCCTCATTCTTCCTCCCAAAACGTATCACTTTGCATTTATCCACATTAAACTTCATCTGCCACGTGTCTGCCCATTTTACTAGTCTATCTATATCCTCTTGCAGTCTGTTACTAACTCCTCATTGTTACTACTTTCTTAGCTTAATATAATCTCCAAACTTTGATATAGGGAGTACAATTTCCAAGTCCAAGTCATTTATATAGACCAAAAACAGCAGTGGTCCCAATATTCACCCCTGGGGGACACCACTACACACTTCCCTCCAGTCAGAAAATCAACCGTTCACCACCACTCTCTGCTTTCTGTCTCCCAGCATCCATGCTGTCACTGTCGCTTTAATACCATGGACTTCTATTTTGCTTACAAGTCTCTGATGTGGCACTTTATCAAGCTCCCTTGTCACACCGTCAAAGAAAACCAGTAAATTAGATTGGCAAGATTTTCCCTTCATGAACCTATATTGCCTATCATTTATGATTTTTAATAAAATCATTTATAATATCAGTTCCTTGTAGTCATTCCTGAAATTTTCCCTTCCACACAAGATATCAACCCTTGCTTAGCCTTTCACTTGGGTTCCATGTCTCAAAGTGGGGCTTGAACCCACAATCTTCTGACAGAGGTGCGAGATGACTACCAACTGAGCCAGAAACGAGATATTGTATAAGATAAGATTAAAAAGAAAGCTTAGAATTTTTTTCACTCAGATGATTGGGATGTGGAATGCACACCCAAGTAAAGGTTCATTGTGGATTTCAAAAAGGAAGTAGATAGATAACTGAAAGTTAGAGGCTTGCTGGAGTGTGGGGCAGGGTAGTGGGATTGAACAGAGCTTTCTCTGAGAGCTGGTACCTATCAATGGCTTCCTTCTGGGCTGTAAAATCTTGGATTAGATTCATGGAACCAATGTATTAAATAATACAATACTGCAATGATGCCAGCGGTCACATCAGTGTCCCCATAATCTGTTATGCAGCTGTTTGGGATTTTATGACTCCTCTCCCCCTTAATGACCACCTATAAGAAGTCTTTACTGAATCATGGAAAAATGGTTTCATAGATGTTCTTGTGTAAACATTTGACATTACCATCAATAAGACTTAAACAGACTTTAGTTCATAAGAGCTTGAGTCAGAATGTCAGTGTAAAATGAACAAGCTTAAAGCAGATTAGCTCAGCCACAAACATCCCCTTCATCCACATTAACAGCAGCTCTAAAACTGTCTGCATCTGTAACTCAATCTCTACAATAAAACATGGATCATTCATTACAATCCCTCCACCTGGCCCCTCTTTGCTCATCTTTAGATCACACCGGAAGACTTTGCTCTCTAACCATGCCTACGGTCACCTCCCCTTTCTTCATGGCGCGGTATCAAACTACTCCATTATTCAGCACTCCAAAACACTACCCCGTGTGAAAGGCGCTATATAAATGCAATTTGTTGCTAAAATACAGGATTTGCGATTCATAGACTGGATGAACACCTGAGCTAGTAGGTGGCAGCTGAGGGGAAGGATGCCTGAAAGCATGGTCAAAGAGGTGCTTATATTCATTTTATACTATACAGGCAAAAAAAATTCCCTCACTTTATACTATAGCACTTCTGTCAGTTGATCTATTACATACCAAAGAACAAGACATCTATATTATATATTATAAGAATAAATACTTGCATTTGTTATAGCTCTTTTCACATCTTCCAGACATCTCAAAGCACTTCACACACTATACTGTAAAGTGAATTGACTGTATATCTGTGGGAAAAACGCGGCAGCAATTGCGTACAGCAATGCCCCACAAACAGCCGTGGATTGAAGTGACCAACTTATTATTGCTTTTTTTCTTGAAAAATTATCACGAGTGTGGAGTAAGGAGGGAGTTTCCGTAGTTGAGCCTTGAGGTTACGAATGCATGTATGAGGGTTTCGGTGGCCTGAGAGGTGAGGCAGCGGCAATGTTGTGGAGATGGGGGAAAGTACAGCAGGTCATGGCATGGATATGGGGGAGAAAGGACCGTTGAGGGTTGAACACGACGGCCAGGTTCCTGACTGGCTTGGTGAGGTGTGCATCCGTGGATGAGGTGCGGAGGTGCTGGCGCGGAGGGCCTCAGTCTGGCTGACTTTCCGCTGTAGAAAGTTGGTTCTCATCCAGGATTTGATATCTGACAAACAGTGTGTCAGGACATCAGTTGTCCTAGAATTGAGGGTGGAGGCAGAGAGGGAGTTGGGTGTCATCCATGTACATGTGTAAGTTGACCCCATGTCTGCGGATGTTGTCACCAAGTGAGAGCATGTAGACTTCACATCCACTTCACAATATATTTCTGTCAAGCGCTTTGCAAATGCAAAGATTATTACTTTAGATGTTAGACAAACAGCTAATTAAAACGCTGACCTTGCATTCATAGATACCTGTTTACAGCAATTATAACAAGCTATATGATGCCAGACACACTCATTGTCACCAATTTTCACTATCACTCTTGCGTGTGGAGGCAACAGGAGAGCTGACTCAGATCTTGAGTCACATCTTGCTTGATCCAGGAAAACTGATGATTTTACATTACTGGTTGCTTCCATAAAATAAACCAGCAGTGTTAAAGCAATATTAATAAAACACCAGGAAACAAAGTAGAAAGGATTATTTGGATCCACGCTGTGAGAGCTGGATTAACAGTCAATTGCTGAACCAGAACTGGGTTAATGAAGAGCTCTTCTGCCCACTAGGTTCAGCAATGCCTTGATCCAGTTCATCGAAAACATGCTTGTTCAAGAAAAAAATTAATCATTCTTAACCTTTTTTTAAAATCTAAAATGGTACTGTAAGTTTTAATATCTAATCACTACAGAGCAGAGATGCAAAATCACTTTTCCTTACTAATACTACGTGTGTAGACTTATTATGCCAACTTTTTCATTGAGACATAGAAATACTATAATAATCCTGAAAGGGGGAGACTTACAAAAGAATACCAGGAGGATGAGTAATTCCACGTGTTCCTGAAAGCACAAAGAATCTTTAGAAATGCTGCAGGGTTGAGAACTGCCATTATAAATGTGAAATGATAATCTGGCAGGTGCAAAAAAAGGATTTCAGTAGAATAGACCTTGCATTCGGCAGCCAGGGGCTGAGCGGCTATATTTCAGTCTCAGTATACCTTTTACAAACTCCCATAGGGGGACCCACAGAATCAACAGCCAACCCAACAAACCATGATGGGATTGCTCTAAAATCCATCTGATCAAATGAAAGATTAATTTTTGTGTTTTTTTTAATATCTCACTGGGATGAATCATTTTCTGATTAGAATAGTAGACGGGGAAATAAAAGCTATAATACAACACTAGAAATGTCATCTTGGTAGAACACATGAAAAGCAGGAGCCAACTCATTTTCAGCTCTACCACTACAAGCTCATCTAAAACATAGCCACCCACATCTTACATCTTATCATTGATGGCAAAGGTTTCAGACATTATACCGCCTCACACACTGGAACTCCATTCCTTAACCCCTCTCTTTTGTTCTATCAGGTTTCAAGAGAGGCTTAAAAATCTTCCTCTTCAACTATCTGTCACCTCCCTCCTCCAACTTACTCAGCGTCTGGTACTAACTCGGCAAAATGCTCTGAGACGTTACTTTACCTGAAGTTATTGTCTGTGTGAATAATGACAATACTGATGGCAGGCCTCACAGCTGAACTTGATCCAGCTGTCGATTTACATAAGCATGTGGTCTCGGTAACAATCAGAAAGAGAAACCCTGGAAATGCTGAGGGTTATCTAATCTGCTGTCCGGGCTGAGAACAGGTAACTAAACAGATTTCTGTAGTTTCTGGCAGGCGATCAGAATAGAACTTCAGAGATATTAATACATTTCTTATTAGACTGGATACAGCACTTGGAATCAATCTAAAACTCCCAATGTAATGAAGATTTACAACCAAAAATTCCAGCAATTTCTTATGAACTTCCACAAGTTAAAATGACAGACACATCACCCTCAGCATATGTGGAAGCGCACTACAAGGTACAAGCATGGTATTAAAATCTCTACAGAGGGAACTGTAGCCATTAAAATGTCGTATCATGGTAGTGAGCAAGGTGGACATGCATGCAAGTCTGTATTTAATGTACAAATGCGGATTAAACCATTTAAGCTTCTGTTTTTTCTAAATGCCTATAATCTGCCAGGGCTGAAAGGAGATCATGCTGCCGACCTATATGTAGAAAATCGCTTAATTTTATTATCTGATTTGGTCCCCACTAGGTCTCACAAGTTCAGATGGATAATTTGTGGAGCACCTGACATAATACAGTATTAGAAAAAGGGAAATCAGATCACCGAACAAAAATATAACCCCATTTTATAGTGGTACAATTCCTTGGTTAAATATCATGGATCAGGCTTGTGGGTACGTGCCCAGAGGGTATCTATCTCCCATAATGCAAATTGTGATAAAGACACCAATCTATACGTTTGTGACTTCAAATTATTTTAAGACAGCTCGTCGCCACACATCAGCCAGTGCTGCTTTTTGAGCCAATTACATGATACAAGGAACCTCACACCCAATGCAGCCAAAATCCTGATCCACGCATTTGTCACCTTCCACCTTGATTACTCCAATGCCCTCCTTCCTCGTTTCCCCAGCTCAACCATTCACAAAATCCAGTTATTTAAGAATGCCGACACCCGTATCTTCATCCACACAAACGTGTACCCCCATCATCTCAGTCTTCGTTACGACTCATTGGCTTCCCATCACAGAATTATGTAACTTTACAGAATAAGGTGCATCTTTATTGAAGCAGAGAAAGTGGGGGAAGGGACCTGATGGAAGTTTATCACATCCTGGTTTTGTTGGGGCCAACGGGGAGAAGTTATCTCCATTGAAATGGGAGTCATTAACTAGGGGACATAATTATAAGATATACACAGAACAGCAAAATGAAAATTTAGAAGGGAGTTTTCAAACCCAGAGTATGGTTGGGATGTGGAACTCCCTGCTGAGTAGGGTGTTGGAAATTGAGTCCATTGTAGCTTTCAAGAGGGAAATAGTAGATAGGCAGATGAAAGAGGGGAGCTTGAAGAGGTATGGGGATAAGACTGAGTGGTGGGACTGCAATGATAAACATATAATACTTCTTGCATTTGATATAGCACCTTACCACAACTTTGAGACATCTTAAAGTGCTTCACAGAATGTAGTGTAAAGCGAATTGACTGTAATTTGTGTGGAAAATATAGATATAAACTTGTGTGATCTACTTGCTCTGAGAGCCGTGCAGACTCGGTGTATATTTCTATATTTTTATGAGGGACCTGTAAATGACCTGAGCCAACTAAGCGAAGATGATAGGTAATGGTGTGAGAACAGATTGGAGAGGTGGGGATACCAGGGAGTCAATTGATTTGAAGTGCAAGTGAATATCTTGAAATCGATCCATTTTGTAACAAGCAGCACATGGAGTCTGGCAAAAACTGGGATGATTGGGGTGCCAAGTTTGGTATGAGTGAGAACACGTAGGCGATGAGAGAATTGAAATGCGTGCATACAGGACACCGGGATTAAACTTATACCTTACTCATAGCCAATGCAGACTCAATGGGCCAAATGGCTTCCTTATGCACTGCAAATTTCTATGATGCAGCCCTTCATGAGATGTCTTGAAGATGTGATAAGGCACATCATAGGCAAGGATTATCAATATTATTATCAAGTCTGTGCAACGTTTCTCCATACAAGCCATCTATTCTCATCCCAATCACTTGCTCACTTTCCTTAATGTTCCTCCCCTTTAAAGGTATCTGCCCAACTTCAAAAGAATTGCTGGACTCCACTTCAATCACATTCTATCACAGTGTTTCTATATGCTGACCAGCTTCTACATAAATAATTTTTTTAAATTTACTTGAGAAACTGTCAGTTTCTAACGAGAACAACTTTCATTTAAATAGCGGTCTTTATGTGCGTATTTTGATAGTGGTGGTTGCCACCTCGGAGCGCTTAGTTGCTAACTATGTAGAAGGGTGTGAAATATACTGGTCCAGAGGACCACAGAGGTAAAATTAGTTGAAATGTTTGAACGAGATAACTACTTTCGGAGAAAGATATTAAGGCGTTACTGTATTAAGGCAGTGAAACTGGTATTAAGGCCATTTTCAATGCAATAAGAGAGCAGACTTCACAGGTTGAATAGCCTCGGATCCTATGTGGCGAAACCACCCGCTAGAAAAGTTCCGAAGCAGCAATGACGGAAACTTGATATCAAGTAACTTGCTGCCTTTGTCAGTCAGGTCCTAAGATTGAAAGGAAAGAAACAAACATAATCGCTTCAAACAAAAGACCCAAACCTAATTGGGTATGTACAAAATCAGCTTACCTCCATAGCCAGGGCTGCAGTCTGCTGATCATAGTGATTCAAAAGGTTCGGCATGAAAGTGGTGTTGTAAGGCAGCTCCTGGCACATCCGCAAGGCAATGGGTTCACAGGCAAACATACTGTGGCCACCTCCTTGGCTCAGGAATATAGAGAGACCACAAAGTGTCCAGAGCATTTTCCTCACATTGGCAGCCATCATGCCTGTGGTGTTCATCGGGGAAAACAAAACACGCCTTTTCAACCAACAGAGTGAAGAAAAACAGGTTCTCTTCTCGAGTGCTTGCTTTTTAAATCTTCTTTGTTCATTCCAGTCTCCATTCAGCCTGTAACCTGGCCCCGCCTCACTCACTCAGTCACTGATTTTTGAGTTTATCAAGTGCAGCATTCAGTGTTTTTTTTTTAAAAATGAAAGATTTATGGGTTGTTAGCAGACTTGGACACTGTTAAACCAGGCTCTGGTGGTGAAACATTTCCTTTTGTTTTGTGGTGAATCTCCATGTGGCCTCATTGGTTGTTAAGCACATTCCCATTCTGCTCAGGAAGACTTCTACCACCAAAGTGAAAAGCCTATATTTGAAACCTGTGAACACAAACATGAACAAGGTTAGTAACCCCACTCACATTTTATCTGGAAGATTGTTGGCCAGGTCACTGCTGTCCCTTCGCTTTTCAAGTAGTGCCTTGGGATCTTTGATGTCAACGTGAATGGGCAGATGGTTTAACATCTCATCAGTGATGGCACATCTGACAATGCAGTGTTCCCCTAGCACTGCATGGAGCATGAGCATAGACTGATCTCAAAATCCTTTCGTAGGCCTTGTGAGCCCACAATCCTGATTCAGAGGCAAAATTATATTAGTTCATTCTTAATACTATTTCAGTTTGTACTGTCCTTCAGGAACCCATTTGCAATTGCTACCATGTTTATGCAGTCATTGATGATTTCAAATGGAACACAACAAAATATAGGCACTACCATCTCCTGCCAACAGATCCCAAATACTTTAGTATATTCGGTAATCCTGGTATAAGTATAGTCATGAAAATTATTTCTTTTTTTAATGTAATTCTGACATGCATCAGGTAAATTCTTCCTTGCGAGAAGTACAATCTTAAAATGGTTCCATTAGCTCATGCAGCTCAGTGCTTCACCCAAGTGGCCAGTCGTCAAGCCTAGACAGCAGGTTACTGAACTGTAGAAGGTACTTCAGCATGTTTTGTGCCTTGCTCAAAAGCAAGCTGTCTGTCTGTTACTAAAGAAGGGGAGCAGTCTGTGGCATAGGAGGGAAACAAAGGAGTGAGGAGAGAAATAATACAAATAATAGGATGGGAAAAGTGGCAGCTCTGCTAATCTGAGCAATTATATGCTTGACAATTGAGGATATGCCTGGTTGGCTCAATGGTAGAACTCTCGCCTCCGAGTCACAAGCCCCAAATCGGGACTTGGAATCACACACTCCAATGAGACGCTGGGGGAGGGTGTTACATTGTCAGAGGTGACGTCCTTTCGCTTAACATCTCATCCTTCCTTTGGCTTTAACTTTCAGATGGATGTTAAAGGCACTATTCAAAAAAGTGTGTCTCCTGGTGTCCTGGCCAACAAATCCCCCAAAATAAAGTTGATTACTCAACGACAACAAATTACATTTGTATAACACCTTTCATGTCAACACAACGTCCCAAGGCGCTGGAGTCAGGGACCCGCACCCGACCTGATGGTTGCAATCAGGAGGGGTGGAGGGTGACTGAAGGCACGGTCAAAGAAGAAGGTCTTGAGATAGCTCTCAAAGGAGGCAAGGGAGAGGGTGAGGCGGAGGGACTGTGGGATGGAGTTCCAGAGGGTGCAGGCAGGGAGGCTGAAGGCCCACCTGCCAATGGTGGAATGGAAAAGGCGGTGGAGGTGATTCAGACCAGAGCCTGTTGAGAGGAGGGAGTGGAGAGGTTGGTAGCATTAGGAGGTCATATAGGTAGGGAGTAGCAAGGCCATGGAGCGCTTTGCAGGTGAGGATCACGATCTTGAACTGTATTCTCTGAGTTATTAGCTGACAAAGACATTATTTTCAAAACTTGAAAGGAGGGAAGGCAGGTTTAATTGTGCCAAGATCAGTAAGTTACTGTACAAACAGTCAGCTTTTTCTGAAAGTTATGAAACGATTATCAAGAATAGAACGGTACAAACTGTCAGGACAGAAGGCGGTCGTTTGGTCCTTTGTTTCGCGTCAGTGCTGGCTCTTTTAAAGAGCAATCCGTTCAGTCCCATTTACCTGCCTTTTCCCCATACTCCTGCAGTTTACACCTATTTAGATATCCACCTTTTCCCTTTTGAAAGCCAATGGATTCTGTGTCATCCACTGCTCCCGGCAGGGCATTCCATATCCTAACAGCTCAATATTAAAAATCTAATCTCCCTATTTAATCATTTCAGCTAAGTTAACTTGATGCCCTCTAGTCACTGACTCAGCAACCAGTGGAAATAATTGACTCTATTTAAACCCCCAAATCACAACAATTACATACCCTCCATACCCATTTTACCTCAGTAAAAACAATTTCAAATTCACAAAAGATGTCCTTCGCATCAAGATTCATTCCAGCTATTGCATCTGTTCTAGTAATCCTTCTCAAGAGCTTTCAGTACTAGAAAGATTATCCAAGATGCCTCAGGAGTGATTTACACCAAAGGCACACATCCATCCTCAGTGCTGTCCTGAAACAGAATCTTATTGCAGCACTGGGCTCTCAGCAAGCACATGGCCAATGGAGAAATGCTGCAATACACTAAACCAAACAGCTTTCCTAATGACTACAACAAGTGCAAAATTTGTGAATTTAAATTATTAATACATTTGTTCAATTATTTTCTAATTGTGGAGTCCTGTGGTTAGAGTACTCGCCTTGCAAGCGACAGATCTGGGTTCGATTTCTGGCAGGGTGAAATTTTGGGCACATTTCCTTACTCCGCACGACTGTAATAACCCCTCAAGAAAAAAATAATAATTTGGTCACTCAATCTGGCTGTTTGTGGGACACTGCTGTATGCAATTGGCTGTCATGTTTTGCCCGCAAATATAGTCAATTTGTTTCACAGTATATTCTGTAAAGTGCTTTGAGACATCTAGAAGATGTGAAAGTGCTATATCAAAATGCAAAAAAAACAGTAATTAAGAAATTGACAGTTCCAAGCACACATCTTTTGATGAGCATTCTTGAAGCATTCCTTCATACAAGTGCACAGATGAACCTTCCTGTAGTTGGTTATACAATCACATTTATGTGCAGAGGTTTGCCCTGGGGGTCTCTCTCTCTACTTGCAATTCATTTGATCTTGTCCATCACCCTTTCAAGTTTTGCAGTAACATGAGTCATTCCTTGGCTGACTAGACGAGCAGCAGAACTGCTCCAAGGGCTTTCTGAGACCATTATTCAAAACGATACAGTGTAAGATGCAAAAATTACACTCAGTGTAAGCTGCAGGTATCGGTATTAAAACAAAACAGAGAAGAGTTTTAAAAAAAATCTGAAGAAACCAAACTCTCCAAAACTTTGTGCACAATTTTTGCATTTCCTCTTCCTTTGCTACGATAGATCAATGAACCCTTCTGATCAAATAGGGAGATTAGATTTTTAATATTGAGTTGTTAGGATATGGAATGCCCTGCCGGGAGCAGTGGATGACACAGAATCCATTGGCTTTCAAAAGGGAAAAGGATGGATATCTAATTATTATTATTGTTTAAAATTTATTTTTGCAGAGATAAAACAGCTTGCTGCTACCTCCCTTACAAAAGTTCACAGTCTCACCTACCGGACAATTATTTGGGTATATTAAACTAAAATATGTGGTTTATTATTAGTCAGTTTAAACTATTTTGATTTGGGGTGAATGTAAAGCAGTACACATAGGCAGATGGTTAGATAGACTTTGGAAGACATAACCCAAAAACATCCAAATCCACTACCTTCCAACAAAGGCAGATTTTTCCAACATTGACACTAAGGAAATATTAAGCACAGGGGGATAAACACTGCTCCTTCACCTCTGGAACCTACCTATGAATCATACTCAGCTTACTGGGTGAAAAACTTCTCTTTCTGATGTTTCAAACGGTCCCGTGTAAAATGAGCTGGGACTGCTACAATCAAGAGACCAGCTGATCAAAGCCCAGAATACAAAATCTGCCTGAAGTTCAGGACAGATCATCTTAAGAGTGTCCAGAAGAACAGCAGTTGTTGAGACATAGAAAAGGCTAAGTGGAGCACCTTGTTGAGCAATGGAAGAGCTTTATTCTGCATTGGAACTCGGCTATACCTGGCCTGGTAATACTGATTACCCGTCAGGTAACTGAGATCTGCAGAAGTACTTCAAAGACTCTTTAAAGACCCTGTGATATATTCTGGCTGGTCATATGCACTCTATATTACTAAATGACCTTGATCTCCAATGTTCCTGCCAATATGGCTATAGTTAAAGGTGGCTCAAATCTCCCAGTAAAATCATAGGAACATAGGAAATGCTAGACGAAAACAGGAACCAGATCCATCTAGTCCACCTTCTACCTTCCTGGTAGTCGCCTGCTACAATAATATAGATGTTAATAACAATTAATTATGTATGGATTAGTCTACAGTGGAAAGCTTTGGGAACCTTAGATCTAAAGTTGAAAACGTAAACAGAAGTCGCTGGGAACACTCAGCAGGTTAGGCAGCATCTATGGAGAAAGGAAAGAGAGTCAACGTTTCGGGTCCATGACCCTTCGTCACTGTAGTGGTAACATGCACACCGGTTCAGATGATAAAACAACCTTTTTTAAGGAACATCTTGTGTTAAATACAGAGGTAGTAAATATCACACTCATCATTCTTGATATGAGAGAAGGTGGTTACAATTCAAATATGCAGCTTATGCAATTTATCTCAGTACTAGACTTTCTCACATTCATCACAGCACAGCTGGCACTCAATCCCCTATCCCTACAAATTGGGCTCACAGGTAACTTGTTTCAGAAGGAGTTGACGTTATAGTACACAACTTTTCCAACTAATGTTAGAAAATTGCAAGAGTTTAAAGGGCCTTTACAGGGCGCTAGAAGACTTTTGATCACCACTCTGTGAGTTTCCAATATTGAAAGGGAACACGCACATTCCCGATAGAAAGATCACTTGGAAAAGCATCGACTGAGTCACTATTCTTTATCCCTCAATGAGGATACTCTTGCACAATAAATAGAGTATCTTCACCCATGTCTACCATAACTGTAATCACTAAAATACAGTAAAACTGTCCTTACTGATTTCACAATCTATACTAACACAATGTTTATGACCTTCAGAGCATAAATATATCTTTGGTGATAGATAACAACTTGCATTTATACAGTATCTCAAACTGCTTCACAGGATATACTGTAAAATGTAGCGATTGTGTGCTTTGTGGGCAAAACGCGGCAGCCAATGCGCACAGCAGTGTCCCACAAACAGTCGTGGATTGAGTAACCAAATTATTTTTTTTCAAGGATTATTAGCCTTGGAAAGTGATCCACCAATCGACTAACAAGCGGTTAACAAGATGGCATTCAGACAATTCCACTATCTGAACACTTCAGCAAGAAATACCGCCACATTCGGAATGTATAATTTTTGAAGTGTTTACAGTATTCACTTTGGATAGCTTCAGATGACTGGATGTGCAGTCACCTTCTTTGCATTATGTATCTCTTTATCTTGCGCACATTATTCCAAATAATAAATAATGTGAAGAATATTTAGATCCATAATAAATAATTGTTGCATTTGATATAGCGCCTTATCACATCTTATATTTATTACAAACAACTTGCAACTTAACGTAGGATAAGCAGAGGAGTGTTTTACAGAGAAGGGTGTTGGATTCATGTCAGGGGAGAGGGTGATCATACGTGCGGTCGAAGAGGTAGGTTTTAAGATAGGATGTAAAGTCAGAGAGGGCACGAGATGTAGGTAGAGGGAGGGATTTCCAGACATTAGGGGCGTACAATCTGAAGCTTTTAGAGGATTAAATACAAATGTCTTCAATATTTGGTTTGACCAACAACACAATTTTAAAACTTGCATTCATACATAGAAAACAATTAACCCTCATAAGAAGGCATTTATTTGGGGTGGTTCTGCTTTTCAAAATGGTGGAATAATGGGATGAGGATATAATTTTGAATTGGTAAGGAAAGATAAACTCCACTTCTCCCTAATCACCAAGTTAGGTTTTCTACCTTTAGTAAGTATGATGAATTTATTCAAAATAAACTGTTTAAAATGTACTTTTTTTTCAAGCTTGCTTTAAAGTCACTGCATTGCAAATAATTCCCGAAACAAAAGAGAAGGGAATTTTATAGCTAACATACACTCATCCCCTGCAGGATGTTGGATGCGCAAGTTACATTTGCATTTCGCAGGCCATCATTTATAAACAAAGGCTTTGGCACTTGGAATTATTCTATTAGTATTTAACTGCCACTGGAACCATGACAAAGTACCATTAAAAAGATTATTGAGCTGTCACCCTCAGCTCATAGCTGAGTGTTATTTGACAAGTTGGAATGATCAGTATAAATTTTCACACAATAACAACTTGCATTTATATAGTGGCCTTCACATGCGGTAGCATCCCGCAGCACTTATGGATGGGTGGATGGAGTGCACACGCTCACAAAAATTCAAATAGAACTAAATTTGGCAATTTCAAAAAATGACACAACATGGAAGTTCTGCATAGTTTCCACACGTTTCAAGATTGAATACCTTCTTCCTTTGTACTTCACCTTTCAACTCATTGAAATATACTAATAGACTACTGAAATAGCAGAAGCAGAGTGTCACATAAATAAATAGTTTGGGTTTATGGAACACTTCTGGCTGTAACAAAGCAGATCTTTACACTTCGTCTGAGAGAGATTAGCATCTGAGACCAAATATCAACTCCAACTCTCCTCCTTTGTTGCAGTCAATGTCATGTTAGGCTTTCCTCATGGTGCCTGGAATCTACCCATGAATAAACTAAAACCATTTAATTTTTTGTGGCATGGCAAACAAATTCCTGAACAAACAGGAAGACTGCCAATCTTTTCGTATGCCTAATTTGCTCTCATAACTTGTTAAACTAACAGCAGCTCTCTTCAACCAATCCTTTGTTTTATCTTTCCTCTTTAGAAAAGCAGGTGTCCTTCCAGTTCACTACCCCACTAGCTTCACACACCCACTTCAACACCGAACAAATGCTTAATTGTACTGACAGTCACAGGTGTATGAAGCTGAGACCAGCCCACACTCCTACCTTTACGAGCCTGCAGTCAAACATTGAAATCCTCAGAAGAATGCTCAAACAGAAAAGTGTCTCCTGTTGCAATGCAATATTTGCTACTGGCATCTATGCCCCCGCAACCTGGAACTCTCTGCCTCAATTTCTTCACCTTACCAGTCTTCAGATCACACCTGAAGATCTTTCTCCTAGACCATGGCTATGATCACCTCCCCTCTGTCTCTCCCTCCCCCCCCAACCCACTCAGCATCAACCCACCACACTTAAGCGAGATGCTACCCTGCATGAAGGGCTCTACATAAATGCAAGTTGTTGTTGGCAATTACAAGAAGCAGCCTTTAGGCAGATATTACATCAAAACAAACCAATTTTTGGTCAATCAAGAAATTTAATTGCAAATTTCAACTTCAATTGTGAAGAGCTGCTCAGTACAAATTCTCTCAGGACCTCTAGTTTGCCATGAGATTTAAATCCTCCCTCACCAGACTCATTCTCAACAGCAAACTTTCCGATGAATTGTTTGTAACTTCAAAAGGGAACTAGATAAATAATAAAAGGGAATAAGCTACAGTGGTACAGGGAAAGAGCAGGTAAATGAGACTGAAAGGAGTGGCCCATAAAATAGCCACCATAGACACACTGGGCTAAATGCTGTATATTTATATGATTTTATGATCACTTTCCGAAGCTGAATAAAGATCAGCGCTGGTCTGGATAAAAGTACTCTCACCCACCCCCTTCCAACAAAAAACAAAGACTAAAATAATAACCAAAACTAATTTTCAGAAGAAAGAGCAGGTGGAATACACATTTTTATAAGCAAAATAATTTTCTTTATTATATAAAAATGCTATGTGGTTATCAGACTACAGTTCTACAGTTGAAACACCTCTTGATATTGTCACAGTTAAAAACTGCTCATCCATCGTCACGTCGCTTTGCTTTCAACAACTATGTCCTGTTCCCTGGAAATCCCAAAATGCCCTTGCCTTGCTCCCACACCCATCTTCACCCCATTTTCATTACTGTATTATCTTTAAAACCCATCTCTTTAGCTGTGCTGTGGTTCCTCCCCCTTCTTGGTGATTCTCATTATTTTGGTGTTATATTTCAAGCCCCATGTCAGGAATTTGAGCGTAAGAGTCTTGGTACTGCTGTAATAGGAACTGTCCAAATGTCATTTGTTGTAAAGGTATCCTCAGCCCAAACACAACTAAAGTACATGTAAAAAAATAATCGTGCAAAAAAGCACTTCAAAAACAGATCGATTCGAACAAATCAACCGGGATTTGGTTTCGGGCAGGAAAAGAAAAGGCAATTACAGATCAGAATCAAAGCCAAAAAAAAAAGTAATCGGTTACTGTGGATTATTTCACTCCCATTATTAGATTTGGTGAGTGGATACCAAGCAAATGGCAGCACTTTGTTCTGACCGTCCAGTGCAAACCACCCGATAAAATTGGTCATTCGTCTTCATGGCTGTTCATAGAATATTTAAGTTGCACTTAAATTGACTGTCGCAATCGCATACAAAACACAATAAGGTTCTATATCAAATGCAAGGATTATTAGTATTAGATTTAAAACCATTTGTGCAATGTAAATTTGCATCAAAGTTAACCAGGAATCAGGTTAACAATCCCAAACACTTTGATTTAATGGCACATCCGAAGGAAGGCACCTCTGACAATGCAGCTCTTTACTATTAAATACTATTAAATATTAATAACTTAAATAATGAGGATAAATAAAAGACAATAAATGAGAAACAGTAAGATGTTAAATAAAAGAAAATATTAAGGAGCAAATAAAGAAAAAACTCCTCGCACCATAAAAAAATCAAATGAAAACATGAGGAGAAAGAGAAATTAAATGAGACATTAAAGAGAGAGAATATCGAAAGACATGAAAGAAAAAAACATTACACACAGAAATCTGAGAAAATATTAAATAAAATCAAACGAAGAGAATTAAAAGAAAATTTGAAAGACAGAGAAAGAGAAATTGGAAGAAATTGTGAACAAAATAAGAGAAAATATCGAGAAATCGAACGAAAATATTAAAGGCAGAAATTAGAAGTAACATTAGAGAAGATGACAGAGAAAATACTAAGGAAATTAATGAGAAAATACTAAATAAATAGAACATTAAATAGGGGGAAAAATACCGAACAAGAAAAAAAGAAATTCGGAAAAAAACATCAAAACGGGGGAAAAAAATATGAAAAAACGAGAAAAATATCACCGACAAGAAATGAAATAACGTAAAATGCAGAAAATAAATCAAAACTCAAGTAGATAAATAAAAATAGACTGAGGCCGGAGAGACGGTACCTGTGAGGGGGACTCACACCGACGATAAAACCAACCGACGAAGACCGTTGCTCCTCCGATTCAAACCCGCCCTCAGCCGCCGGGGCTCGCCGCGCGCTCGGTGCTGCACATTTTCAAACCACTCTCCCTCCCCTCCCTCCCTCGCTATTTGTTCTCTGATCGATGCACCTGTCAGCCCTGCAGCCCGGGCTGCTTTACCGCTATTGCAATAGTCGGTAGCCTCCGCCGTTATTGCAATTTAACGGGACAGAGACAGAGCGAGAGAGAGCGCGCGCCCGCTCGCGTCGCTCACCGTTTAACCCGGCTGCCGGCTCACTCCCCCCCCCCCACCACCACGCGCGCACGGCGCGCGAGAGGTCGCGCAAGCCCCGTCGCCACCACGCCTCCTACACGAGGCCTGATTGGCTGCAGGAGGCCGACCAATGGCGACAGGCGTTACTCGGCGCCCCTGGAGACCCGGCACTGCTCCCGTGGCGCGGCCCGGGTTGGGCGGGTTTTGTGGCGGGCTGCGCGTGAAACAAAACGGGCGTTTAATTTCGTTTTGAATTAAGCACCGTTTAAACCTGCAAATGTTTCCTCCCCGCCCACACACACACACACTTCGAAGACTTCTTTACTTACGGTTTAAAAATCACTAACCTCAACTGACTACTCTGCTGCCACAGAAAACAACGCGTAATATTGGCTATTTTGGGCTAGTATTCGGTTGACTTTGGGCTACAAAGATTTTTGAATACGCATCTGGCCGCACCTGCTCTCTCTCGTCCCGCCTTCTATTGGCCACGCCCCCCTCTCTCCACCAATCGCGAGCCCGTCCCGCCACTTCGCGGCCAATCAGAGACACGGTGACGTCCCTACTGGCCGTGGCCAATCAGCGGCTACGCGCTCCTCCTCCGCCAATCGATGCCCCGGCCGGCAGAGGTGGGTGGCGATTGGCGCCGCCCCCCCACCCACCCCGGGACCCGACCACCAATCAGAAGAGAGCAGCGCGTTGCCGTGGTAACCCGGGCCCAACGCCGAGCCGAGAGGCTGCCCGAGGCCGTCAGGAGGAGGTGAGGGGCGCATCACGACCCCCAACAACCTGCCTTTATGTCGAGGGGCAGCGCCTCGGAGCGCTCAACAATGGCGGGGGGGGAGGTGACGTGAAGCACAGTCAAAGAGGAAGGCCCTCAGACGTGATGGAAGACGGGGAGGGAGGGAGGGGGCGGATTGGGGGAGAGACTTCAAAGCGCCTGAGAGGACGGCCGCCGATGGTGGAGCGGGCGGTGGGGGGGGAGGGCGAGGGACGCACGGGAGGCCGGAGCCGAGCCGGTAGCGTCGGCGGAGTGGGGAGTATTCGGGTCGGGGGGGGGGGGGGAGGAGGAGGAGGGGTCGGGGATTTGCGACCCAGCGAGAGAGGGTCTTGGAAGTCGATCCGTTCAGCCACAGGGAGCCGGTGGAGTCTGGGGAGCACCGGCCCGGCCGGCCCGCGCGGGGGCTTAGGAGCGGGCGAGCACACGGCGGCGGAGTCGGAGAATCAGCCGGGATTTCGCGGAGGGTGGAGCCGGGACGCCCGCGGAAGGGGCGTCGGGAAGGCGAGGCGGGAGGCCACGCAGCGCGGACCGGGATTTCTTGACGGTCCCAAAAAATTCCGGCACCGAAGGCATCAGAATACCGCAGTGAATTATAATAATATATAATAATAATAATCCTTGCATTTGATATAGCGCTTTTCACGCCGGGAGGACGTCCCAAAGCGCTTCACAGAACACACTGTAAAGTGAATTGACTGTATATTTGTGGGCGAACGCGGCAGCCAATTGCGCACAGCAATGTCCCACAAACAGTCGTAGATTGAAAATGACCAATTTATTATTGTTTTGGAGGGATTATTATTAGGCTCTGTGTGGAGTAAGGAAACTTGCCCAAGGTTTCGCCTCTGCCTGGAATTGAACTCAGGTCTCTCACTTGCAAAGCGAGTGCTCTAACCACTGAGCTACAGGACTCCACAAATTATTTTTACAGGAACGACAGCGATCCTTGAATTTGACTCAGCACCTTTTCACGCTGGGAGCGGGTTACAGAGTGCTTCGCGGGATTTGTAATCATAACAATCCTCGCATTCTGCATCCTGATTCCTAATATTGACACGAGAAATTCTCTGCATAAGAGAGGGTTATTCTTGTACAAACTACATTCAGCCTATAACATATTTTCACTATGCATTTAACCCATTGAATCATTTTGAGACATCCAACGGGAAAGGTTTATATCTGGACCATCTACCCATTTTCCCAAATCACAGTTATCTTTCCCCTCCCCATCCCTCTCGGCTCCCACCCCCAGCTTGGGGGCTAAGCCAGGACTCTCAAGCTCCTTGGATCATCCTCCCGATGTGAAAGGCGTTAGATAAATGTCAATTTGTAGATTGTATTGTTTTTATGTAGAAAGATGAAAATTTTGATCACTGTTGGTGACAGGTTTGAATGAAGTGACTCCAGAAACCCAACATTGAGGGGAAGAGCCCCTGACTGAAAAATGGCCTTTGCTCCATCCAAGATCATGAATGGCCCCAAAATGCAGACAAAGATGAGCACATGGACACCGCTGAACCACCAGCCCACTAATGACAAGGCAAGGGTTGCTGTGGGTCTCTGCTTTTTCCTGCATGGAGGTCTCTACAGTTGTTTTTGTATTTATGTGTGTATTTCTTTCTCTCTCTAGCTCTCTCTCTGTTTGTTTGTGTGTACGTGTCGCTCTCTCTGCCAGAGAAGGGAGTTTCGTCCTGATCAACAATCCCCCAAAATAAAACTGGTCACTCACTCCGTGGCTGTTTGTGCGACATTGCTGTGCTTAACTGGCTGCCGCATTTGCTTACAAAATACACAGTTAATCCACTTTACAGTATGTTCTATGAAGCACCTTGAGACATCTCGACGATGTGAAAGGCACTATATCAATTACAAGGATTATTATTATATCTTATGTGTCAGCCTGGCTCAGCGGTAGCATTCTCACCTTAGAGTCAGAGGGTGTGGGCGCAAGCCCCATATTAAGATTTGGAACCACATCATCTAAGCTGACTCTCCCAATGCAGAGCTGGGGTGTGTTGCATTGTTGGAGATGCCTTCCTTCGGATGAGACGCTAAACCGAGATCCTGCCTGCCTGCACAGCACTATTTGAAAAGAGAAGGGCATTTTTTTTGTGTCCTGGCGATAATACCCTGAATAGAACACCAGCAGCATTGCATAGTAGTGTCATCTTAGACTATAAGTTCCAAGACCCAACGAGAACTTGAACCTATAACTTTGAGACTCAGAGACGAGAGTGCTACCAACTGAGCCAGCCTCACACAATAGACCAAGCCTCAGACTCTTGTCATCCTGCATGAACAACGCAACGCTTCACAAACCTTGATTGTGTTTCTCAGCTTTTCTTTTTTCTCCCTCTCCTAGGTGTTTGAAGAAAGAGGAGAATTACTCGGCAAATGGGTAAGAAGGAACAGTTGGTTATTTTATAGACAAAATATTTTAACGTGAACTTTATGAGATTATGTTGGACAATTTTTGTAAAACCAAATTGACTGCTTGGTGGAAATCCTGAGTATGAGTGACCACCAGGGTTGCCCAGCTGTCTCACACTCAGAATATTCACCGAATAGTCAATTTTGGCTGTTCATTTCTACACTTTATTTTGGTCAGCCAGGTGTCTGACACATGCGGAAACCTATCATCCTGAGAGTTCTACACATGTCTGACACATAAACATGGACATTCCTCTGTGTCTGAAATGAAATGGGGGGGGGAGGGAGTGGCACGACCTGTCTACCTAATTCTACAGCAAATAACGCGTACGTTGGCGAGGGCCAAGGCTGGGGACCTCAGAGTTTCCATTGGGGTAACTGCTAGAGCTTAAACCAGCTAAAACCGCATAGCTTGCCATTCATAGCACAGTGTGCCAAGTTCCCACTGCTTGTCCAGCTAGGACCACCCTCTCTGTATGTCTGTGTAAGTGTGTCTCTGCCTTTCCGTTAGGGTTTTGGTTGTAGGTTGTAACCAGAGCTGAGTGGGATGACCCTGCCTCCAGTGACTGGTCTACCCTTCCAGTTCTTGCCGATGAGCCAGACTTGCTGATCTGTCATCAGCAAATCCACCACAGAGCATTGACTTAATTCTGAGATCCCAATCTCAAACATATCACCTTGGAGCCAACTACAAGCCAATTTGAATCCCCTCTATACTGTGGAGTCCTGTAGTGTAATAATAATCCTTGCATTTGATATAGTGCCTTCAGCTCCCTTCTCGACTCTCGACCCCCTCCTCGCTCCCTCCCTTCCCTCCCTCACCCTGATCGTTTCCCCCCAATGCTCGGGTCCCGACCCAACTGTCCAGGGCCTTGGGACGTCCTCCCCGACGTGAAAGGCGCTCTATAAATGCAATCTTGTTGTTGTTGTTGTTGTAGTGCCTCATCATCTTCGAGACTTCTTAAAGTGCTTCACAGGATACATTGTAAAGTGAATTGACTGGGTATTTTGTGGGAGAAACGCGGCAGCCAATTGCACACAGCAGTCTCTCACAAACAGTGATGGATCTAAGTCACCAAATTATAATTTTTTATGAAGGAATTATTACCCCGGAAAAGCGATCCGCCAATTGACTAACAACAGGGTTCCTACTTACTGCTTACTTACTGCTAGGTAGTATGTATGCAAGTTTCCTTATTCCATACACCTCTGGTTATTTAGCAGTAAATAGAAAGCGTATTGTTTAGAGCACTTGTCTCACAAGCGAGAGGATCCGGGTTTGATTCCTGGGTAGGGCAAAACCTTAGGCAAGTTTCCTTATTCCACATATCTCTGTTTACCCAGCATTAAGTAGAAAGTATGAACCTGGGGATAATAATCCCTTCCAAAAAAAGTAATAATTTGGTCACTTAATCAACGACTGTTTGTGAGACACTGCTACGTGCAATTGCCTGGAGTGTTTCGCCCCAAAGATTATATGGTCAATCTACTTTAAAGTATATTCTGTGAAGCACTTTGGGACATCTCAATGACTTGAATAGGCATTATATTAAATGCAAGGAATATTAATATTATTATTAGACTGTGCTCTCACTTGTGGTTTCTACTCCTCTCAATTGCTCCTCTCCCTGGACTCTCGGGTGCCTGCAAGCTGCAGGGCCATTCATTAGTCTAAGCGAGAGGGCTGCTGCTTTTCAGTGTTTCCACTGTCCAGGCTCTGCTTTCTCTGCTGTATGGTACAAGTCTCCTACGGAGTGATCTCATCCTTTGGCAGCCTGTCATGTGGCCTCTGAAGGACGGTGCCTCTGACAATGCAGCGCCTCCCCAACACTGCACTAAAGTGTCAGTGTATAAGTATCTGCTCCATTCCTACCTACTGACACCAGGTTAAAGTAGATAATCACAGGGAGAAGTGAGCACTAAAGTCCTGGCTTATCCATTGTCATTATCCAATTGATCTCAGCAGCTTATTGCTGGGAAATAACTCAAAGTGCTTCATCAGTAATTACTGTCAAACTGATGCTTAGAGGCTTAAAAGGCTTTGAAAAGGCTCCAAGGTACCTAAAGGCAACTAAAGTCATTTATAATAATCGTTGGATTTGGTATCGCGCCTTATCATTGTCGAGAAATCTTAAAGCGCGTCACAGAATATACAACAAACAACAACCACTTGTATTTATATAGCAGGGTGGTGGCTCGGAGTGCTCTCAGCAGTATTTGGGACTTTATGTAAAATGACTGCCGTGTTTACTTACAAAGAACAGTTACTGCAGTAATTTCTGTGAGGCACGTTCAGGCAATTCAATAAAATGCAAGTACTTGCTCCTCCTTCTTCCAGAGCCGCTGAACAGAGGGAGCGGACAGGTCTCTATGGAGTTACCAGGTCACAGAGGTAGGGAGGAGCAAGGCTATGGAGGGCTTTAAAGGCAAATCACAAAGGCATGCTGGATATTGTGTACCCTGTGTGTTTGTGTGTCTCTCTCATTGTGTCTTGCATGTTATAAACCTAACGGGGATAAGTTCAGGCAGGCTGTATCTGCAGCACAAAAGTCCACAGGATTCACTAGTAATTGGCAGTGCTGGACGGTTTCCCAGTGAAAGACCACAAAGGCAGATGTGAGGGAAATGGAAGGTTTATCTAGGGACAATTGGCTTTCTCTGAGGATAACTGTAATGTGAGCAGCTTCACAGGGAGCTGAGTTCCCCTGGGCTGGGCACGGTTACCAAACACTGGAGGTTTGCTGCACGTCAGGATATATTCTGTCTTCTTAATCTTGGATCTGTGGAGTCCTTAGCTCAGTGGTTAGAGCACTCGCCTCGCAAGCGAGAGAACTGCGTTGGATTCCAGGGCAAAACCTTGTGCAAGTTTCCTTACTCCACACCCCTGAAAAAAAACAATAATAAATTGGTCACTTCAATCCATGACTGTTTGTGTGACAATACTGTGCGCAATTGGCTGCTGCGTTTCGCCCACAAATATACAGTCAATTCACTTTACGGTATATTCTGTGAAGCGCTTTGAGACGTCGAGAAGACGTGAAAAATACTATATCAAATGCAAGGATTATTATTATCTTACACGAGAGCTCCATCTAGTGACGATCAACTGGTTGGAGACCCTGCTCGAAGGAGACTGAAAAAGATCAATACGTTAGGATGAAACAACAAGGTTACATTTGTATAGCGCCTTTCACGTCGGGAGGACGTCCCAAGGCGCTGGAACAATACCGTAGAAGAGGATATAGGATTGAAGTTGCAAAAGGCAATTTCAGGCAGAAAGTTTGCTTTACTCAGAGGTAATTAACGACTTGAACGGGTTGTAAAGAAGGTTGAGGCCAGCACACTGGACTCATTTGAGAAGCAGCTTGATGCTGAGATGGGGAGATTGTGGGGGTGTTCTGGAGTTGTGACATTGGGCCAGACTGTTCTTGTGAACATTTGAAAATAATCAAACAATTATAATAATAATAATAATCCTTGCATTTGATATAGCGCTTTTCACGTCAGGAGGACGTCCCAAAGCGCTTCACAGAAACACTGTAAAGTGAATTGACTGTATATTTGTGGGCGAACGCGGCAGCCAATTGCGCACAGCAATGTCCACAAACAGTCGTAGATTGATAATGACCAATTTATTATTGTTTTTGGAGGGATTATTATTAGGCTCTGTGTGGAGTAAGGAAACTTGCCCAAGGTTTCACCCTCTGCCTGGAATTGAACCCAGGTGTCTTGCTTGCAAAGCGAGTGCTCTAACCACTGAGCTACAGGACTCCACAATTCTTTTAACCTCTGCCAAAAGAGCCCATCACCCATAGGGAAAGAAACAACATAGATTTTTAAACCACCTAATCATGTCAAAATATCTCAAAGCACTTTACAATATATGCTGTGAAATATGATTCGCAAACCCAGCAGTCATGTTGTATTCATCAAGGTCCCACAATCAGGAGGTGACTTGCGTGGCAATGGGAAATCAGAATCGGGTCGACCCTCTGTAGTCCTGTTCCCGAACCAAACTGGTCTGCAGTACGTAAAGACACCACTGATGCCAGATCAGACTGGTTTATTCAAGCAGGACTTGGACATAGAGGGGGCAGAACGGGCTACAGAACACACAGTCACTCCACTTTATGGTATATCCCATGAAGCGCTTTAGGATGTCCTCCTGACGTGAAAGTCGGTGTGCAAAGAATGCAAAGATTATTATACTTTACCAATCAGCTCTTTGAAGTGTCCTCCAGATGTGAAAGGTGCTACATAAATATAACTGTGATTTTGTACATTTTATGAAATAAAACCCGCTTCATATCTTGACCACAGAATGCACACTGTCCCACCACTTTCTGGTACGTCCTGTGAAACCCTGTGAGATATCTTGATGACATGATAAGGCATTGTGTTAATTGAAAAATTCTTGTTATTATTTTCAGTTTGACAAGTGGACGGACAATCAGCGCCGCAGGATCCTGCTGGGCCTGTTTGAGAGATGCTCACTGTCACAGTTGAGGTTCTGCCAGCAGCAGCTGTGGAGCAGAGTACCTGCCGAGGCTGTGGACCTGGCCTCTTTCCTCCCCCGAGTGCTGTCTTTGTACATCTTCTCCTTCCTGGATCCTAGGAGCCTTTGCGCTGTGCACAGGTAAGGCTCCGTGTGGAGTCCTGTAGCTTAATGGCTTGTGCACTTGCCTCGCAAGCGTGACTTGGATTTGATTCCCGGGCTGGGCGAAACATTAGGTAGGTTTCCTTACTCCACGCCTCTGTTTAAAAACAATAATAATAATAGATTGGTCTCTCAATCCACGAGTATTTGAATGACACTTCTGTGCGCTAATTTGTTGCTACGTTTCGCCCATAAAATAACAGTCAATTCATTTTACAATATATTCTGTGAAGCGCTTTGAGGCATAGAACCATAGAATGTTACGGCACAGAAGGAGGCCATTCGGCCCATCGAGTCTGTGCGGCTCTCTGACAGAGCGTCACTTTCACTGACCCCAATCACCAGCTTTTTCCCCATAACCCCACAAACCCGTCTTCCCCGATACCTGTCCAGTTCTCTCTTAAAAGCTGTTATCGAATCGGACTTCACTGCCCTTTCGGGCGGATCATTCCAAATTCCAACAACTCGCTGAGTGAAAACATTTCTTCTAACCCTCCCTCTGCTTCTTTTGGTAGATATCTTCAGACTGTGACCACGGGTCACAGACACACTGACCAGCGGAAACAGCTTGTCCCTATCTCGCCTGTCGAAACCTTTCATGATCTTGAAGACCTCTAACAGGTCCCCGCGTAACCTTCTCTGCTCTAATGGGAAAAGTCCTAACTTCTCGAAGATGTGATACTTCTTTGCATATTGACCCGGACCAAACTCTGTACCCCCATCTCACCAGCTCTGGCCCAGCCTCTACTGGCTCCCCATCACCGAACGGATCAACTTTAAGATCCTCACATTCATGTTCAAATCCCTTCACTCTGGCACCTCCCTACCTCTCCGACCTCCTCACTCCCCAATCCTCCGCTCAACTGGCTCGCTCTACTCGTCCCTGGCACCCTCCGCCCCACCCTCCGCCTCATGGAAACCTTCCTGTTCGACCATGCTTATGGCCACCTCCCCTCCCCGGTTCAGAGTCAGGTTCCGCCACTGTTAAGCGCTCTGAGACGCTGCTGTGTGTTCGAGGGCACTTCATAAGTGCAAGTTATTGTTTTGATGAAGCTCTATATCGAGTGCAAGGATTATTATTACTATTATGTCATAGGTTTGAACTGAATCCTTGCACACATTGCTATTTTAACCATGAGCACGGGGACAAGATGGGGCCATTCAGCCCTCGGAGCCAGATTATTACATTTCATCACATTTTTTTAATCTCATTTGCCTGCCCATATGATATTATCTGATGCATATCATTTTATGCGTTTCGCCCACAAAATATGCAGTCAATTCACTT